>NC_045488.1:3981462-4283062 GCF_009650955.1 Corvus moneduloides | reverse complement strand
AAGCTTGAGAGCCTACATGTCAAAGGCAAATCAATCATTCCTTCCTTTGCTTTTTAATGTATTTATGGTCTTGTGCAGAGGAGGAAAACAGTCAGTAAAGGAGAAAGCTATAAATAGTAATGGGCAAGCAACTATAGCAATTTATTTTTTACCATGGTGAAATAAGAGTTGAAGCAGTTAATACTGGAATTAGCCCATACGTTTAAAAGAACCAACAAACCAAGCAGGGAGAAAGAAAAAAAAGGCTTCTCAATCCCTAATTTATTATGAACAAGTTGACCTTTGGGGGAAAAAAGCCTGGGTCTCTTGGAATGGGACCAGCCTGGATTTCTATCAAAGCACTGGCAGTGGTGTTTCTTGTGGTAAATCACTGGGATTAAAAAAACAAAGCAAAATTATATTCTCATTTCTTAATGTCAGGACTTTGCAAAACTCCTGTAAGAACACAGAACATGGTTGGTTGTGTAGCAGCAACCCATTAGTGGTGCGAGGCTCTTTTCACAATCCCTGCCTTGTCACTCTATACATTCCTGAAAAAATTAACCAGCATGAGAACTGGGGAGTCTAGAGGACAAAACACCACAGCAAAACATTCACACAGTTTAGTCAGGAAGAGCGCAGAACATTTGGATTAGAAGCATGTTGTTACAGTGGTGTCTGCAGCTGAAAACCTTACCCAAAACTCAGCACAGGAGTGCTTTGAGCACTGCCCAGGGCTAAAAAACCATAATGGCATCCACCTCCAGAGCAGAATTTTTTCACAAAGAGATCTGAGAATACTCCCCCAAAAGAGGCTCTAATCTGAGCCCTGAGATGACAGAAATCTCACCACTACTTGAGGACAATTTGTAGTTGGCAGGACAATGCCCTTACAAGAAGCTGTTCACCATTGTTTTTGCTATAAAAGCAAGTGAACTCGATCACCAATTTAAAAGTGTATTCACAATTGCTATTTGATATTTACAGAGAACCTTTCACCAATTCAAAAAAAAATTAATTCTACACAGAACAAAGAGCTCCTATATCAGCTTCACTGAAGCATATGACATGTTCTCATCATGCACATGAACAAACAGGAAAGAACGGATTTATTGTGAACTGGGATTTTTGCTATAAATTAAAAGGCTGTTCCCTTTTATATGTCATGTGTATTTAATTTCACTCCATAGGGTAATCCACCGAGAATTCAGAGAGTGCCAAGATCTACTTTCCCCATTCCTTTTATTTCCTTAGGCAAATACCTAGAATTAGAGACAGAGAAAAGATGAAAAAAAAAAAAAAAAGAAAGGCCAAGGGAAATACAGGGGTTCAAGAAAGAAAGTAAGACCAGTCTAAACAAGGATTTTTCCTGGTCTATGCAAGCAGCACTGATTATTTATAACAGGCAAAAGCATCTGTCTTTGATTATGATTTCATGTACACTGTGGATGGTGGTGAGCTCAGTGTGTGCCAGAGAAGACTGTCATCCTGCAGTTTGAAATTCCAGTGAGAAAAACTAATCTCTCTCTCAGGGGGAGCCTTCTACCTTTGACTAACTGAAGGACAAACAGAAAGAGCTTTTGTGCCAGAAAAAAACAAAACTGCAAGCTATTACAGAATTTAAGGAAATCAGATTTAATTTGCAAGCAGAGTAGAGTCAAAGCACACAAATTTTACAGAAATATCCTTTAAAGTGTAGCTGTCCAAAGGTATTTCCACCAGTTTAAATTTAAAACTGAAGAATCCGCATGATGGAAAAGATCAGCTTTCCTTTCTACAGACCTTTGTTTGGCAGTCTACAAACAGCCTTTAGTTTTGTTCTACTTGAGAAGCATATGCACAGTGGCCTAAGGGAATAAAAGCAGCCCAAAAAGGCACTAGGTAAGTACAGCACGAGGATACCCACAGGACACACATAAATCTGAGAGAGGCACTCTGCCATCTCTCAACTCATGACAAGATGCTCCAGCCTAACAATCTATTAAACTGGCATGTAAAACATCAAACCTGCTGAATCTGTGTATTATAGTCCCTTTCAATGAAAATAGAAACAGCTGGACCTCTCCAGCCGAGCCAATCCACAAGAGGAGGGGTAATAGCAGCCAGAAGCACCTCGCAAGCAGAGGCTTTGCTCAGACAGGGAAATGGGTGCTATTTCAGTGCTGTCCCTCTTGAAAGGGTGGAAATTACATACTACAGTGACAGCAGGAAAAACCATCAAGACATGTGACACTTTGCAGCCTGAGCAAGTGCTCTGAGCATTTGTTTCGTTTTCTAGAGCTGAGAGAAGCAGCTTCCAATTAGTCATTGTCCTTCAGGACACCCCGTCCCTATCTGAGATGAAATGAGCAAAGTGCCAAAGACTTCAGGGCTTCCTTCTTCCCACTGCCAGGTACCTCAGCAAAAAGCATCACTTGTTCCTCTCTACTCATTTAAAACTAGATCTCAGGCCACAGGTACAATCAGAAACACCTTCCTGCCTTTAAAAAAAGCCACCAGCCACCCTAAATGTGCTACCAATAGTGCCAAAAAGGACATCTGCTGATTTGATGGACAAGCTACGGTTAAGAGTCATCTGAAATCTGTACAGCTTGTGGAGAGGCAAGGAGCTGACAGCATTTTGTTGACACACTTCCTCAAAGTAATGTGCAGTCTTAGAGATTTGATTTTGAAACACTCTGTGTTTGAAAGTTGCCAAGTGATAAGATGTCACTTGCACTGTAACTCCATCTTACCAGTTTCTCATCGACTTGAACAAACTAGAAGGAAGGAGTCTAGATAATTTTTAATTATGGTGGCAGGGTAATTATGGAAGTTTAGCCACTGGAACAGAATGCTGTCCAAGAAAAGCTGTTTTATTGATTGATTGGCTACATCTGGTAATGTATATAAAAACTATAAAATCACATTAAATTATTTTTCTTGTAGTAGCTAGTCTTTTAAAGCTTCTCATTTAACACACTCCATTAAAAAACAGAACATAAATCCCAGATAAAATAAGAGAAATCCAGTCAGTAATCACCACTGGATTTCTTCAAATAATAGAGCTTCAGGCCTGAGCTGAGACTGTTGATGTGACTGGGATTGTTGCCATTTCAGTGCCACTGGAATGGGATCAGGCTTGGGCTTGGTTAGTTACACTAATAATGATAATGAATGATAATTTCCATCAGGCAGCCTGGGCTAGCAGGGAAGGCTGTCACATTCTTTTATGTACCTGACATTGTGCTGAGAAATTACTATCGCTGAACAAGCTGACTGAGGGCAAGTATTATAAAAGAAAACTTCAAACTGAATCCAAACTATTTTCTTGTTCTCCCACTTCACCTCCCTCTTTTAGAGCACACTTAAGCCCTCTGATTTGATTTTCAGACCACAGCATTTCCTAGCCCAAACACCCTTGACATTTCTCAAACCATGCCCAAAATTTCTGTCAGCTCTGAAAACGGAGGAGGAAACTGCTTACAAGATTCACAAAGGACAGGGCATAAATACTGAAACCAGAATTTATTTATTTATTATCAGTGATTTTAGTGATGGATGCAAAACACCCAGTAACCCAAATTTATCAGGAAGGGCTGTTCAGCATTTTAGGACTATTGGCGTTCTCTAAGTGCCCCAAATAGGGCCCTTTAAGACTAAGGCCACAAAATTCCCAAGGGCATTATTTTATAGAATGCCCAGTGGCAGTATGCATTGAGTTTGCTTTGCACATTTTCAAAATTTGACTTCATATTACTTTCTTTATTGATTTCTGTGCGAGAGGAGAAATCAAGTGAAGCATCTGTTTCCTTCTTCAGGACAAAGTCCTGGCAGGAGGAATACAGCATTCATTTTTTGGAAGGCCTTAGCTGAAGGGTTTTTATCCTTTGGGTATACAAAAAGATCATTTCTCAGAGGGCACAGATAAAATTTCAGAACCAGCAGCCCTGGCTTCTCAGACAACAATGAACATCCTCAGCTACCCCAGGCATTCAGGGTCTCTTACAGACTTACCTTTGCAAAGCCAGGTGCAAATGGAGCTTCCAGATCGAACACCTGCAGCTGAACAACTTAGAGGTTAAATGTCAGTGTCTAGAGAAAGCAAAAGACTTAACAGTGGTGGAGTACCTTACTCAATGCCCAAGTACAATGATAAGGCTAAAAAAAAAAAAGAATATTAAGCAACATTAACGAGTGCTCTCCCATTTAACAAAGAGAGCAAGCAGGGAAAATTTCTCACACTTGTACTCTTACCTCGCTAATTCCTTTATTTATTTTGTTCCTTTGTAATCTCTGATACTCAGAAGTACTTTAGGCTTGACAGTGTGGTGAGGCAAACATTACAAAAACTAGGAAGTTACAAGCTGATATGTGGAAGGATGGGTTAAATGCCCTAACCTTTCAGCCAGGTCCAAGAATCAGCCATGGCCTGGGTCTCTAGAGAAAATGTATTTGTGGTCTCTGTGGACACAAATGTTTCAGAGTACTACACCACATGGAAGTAGTAGCAGTTCTGGGAGAACAAGAGCTCAAAGAATGAGCTACCAAGAACATTCTGGGTCAGGATGGCAGCAAGAGCAAAGGAAACGTGTTGAGAGTTGCAGGGGGCATCCCCAATCACAGGCTCAGCGAGCTGCTGCTGCCCAGATGCCTGAACAGAGGGGTTTTTTAACACAGTCAAACTTTCTGCTTGCCCACATCTTCAGGGATGTGTCAAGGGATTTGTTACCTGATGTGTGTATGAAAGCAGCACCTGGGCCCCAGAGAAGCTGAAGTTCACTCCATGCTCAGCCAGCCTGGGGTGGGTGGGGTGTGACAGGAATTGCAGCCTCTGCTCCCCTTCTACCACTGGGCCAGGCTGCACCTGCTGGCATCAGTGCTCAGCAGCAGTGACCAGAGGGCAAACTTGGTGACCTGGAATAAAAGGAACCCAGCAAAAGCCAACCTCAGAGACCATGCCAGGAGATAAAGGTGTTTCCAGTCACCGCCACCATCACTCTGTGATGTGTGTGACATCAATCAAGAGTCTGACACTCATCCCATCCACTCTTTATGACAGGTGATCCCACTCCGGAAAATTTGCACCTGGAAAGAGAGGTATGGTTCCCTCTCAATAAATTTGATGCCCCCTCCTCACTTCCCCCCTCCAGGTTTTTCTCTCTCTGGAATTTCTTAGGTGAAATCTCTCCATTAAATGCTACGTATTTTCTTAAATGCAAAGGCATGGAGGTATTCCATGGGCAAAAGTGAAATAAATGTGAATTCTGACTCAAAACTAATATTCATTGTTACTCATAAGAACTTATAAAAATACAACATCTTTATATGATCATCTATTTTTATATGTTTAAATGAGGAGGAATTTCATCAGACACAACTAGAATTAACTCGGTCTGAAGTGATGCTTTTGATCACTGTAGCTTTAAGGAGTGTGTTTGCATTTCTGCTCAACTGAGCACTTAAGAAAAACTGAAAAAAAATGTTTCTTGCTCTGCCAGTCTCACTAGAATGGGAGCTACAGCGATAAAATTTCCATTATGTTCAAAGTCATCAGCAATCAGTCAATGGGACAGAAGAACTGGGAACTGCACTTTTAAACAACATGTCTAAGTTATTTCTTTTTGTCTTTAATGCAGACTTCGGTGCAAGTCAGGTAAGAAAGGAAGTGTGGTTTCAACATCACAGACAAACCTGGCTTGGATCTGCAGAGATACAAAATAAACATCTGGTCAATCAATTTTAAACTAAATAACCCTATGTCCTTTAAAAAGTAATAACAACACTTAGTAAAATATCATTCAAGTTTTATTCTACTGTAACATTCAAAATTGGGTGAATTTTTCTAAAATTGGGTGAATATTTGTGCATGACTCATAAAAGCCCTGCAAATCACAGCCAGCTCCGGAAACAGTGACATAGCTACACCAGCATTTCGCCTCTGCCATAATGAGCTTTAATTATGTAATTATTTCACACTTCAAGTGATTTGCACATGTTGTTCGTGATCCTAGAAGCCATAAGTAGTGACATATGAGAAATGATAAGGCCCTGTCCTCAAAGCTAGATGTCTGCAAGCAGCAGGAACAACAGAAAATCCTTAGAAATCTTGTCAGAGCTGAAACATCATTTTCCTGCAAAATCATAACAACTCTTACCCAGTTCAATCTTGCACTTTTTGGATATTCTCTTTTAACAGGGTGCACCCCTGCTGAGGCCTGAGCTAGATTAGCTCTCCACACTCAGATAGACTGAACTGCTGGGATTTAAATTGGTGTTACTGAAAGCTGGAAGCGTATAGACAGCAGAACATAATTTGAGGTTTAACAGCGAATAGAAAACAAGGAGATGCTTTTCATTGCATTAGGCATATTAAAGGCTGAAGATTTACTGCACACACACACTCTCTGGAAATGATCAGTTATTCTACTTAGGTTAAAAAAACCTGCAATTGTCTTTGCAAAACAAATCATTAGATTTGCATACAATCATACTGTGTAGCCACATGAAAATAAATTATATTTTCTGCTTGCATTTCTATTGCAGATTTAATTGATGTAACAGTGCAGAAAACTGAGACAAAATTTTATTTCTTCTGGCTTTTAATTACCATCTGCTAACATAAGATTACATTTCTTAAAGTGACTGGGTCTACCTGCCACCTGAATTTTTCGCCTGATTTCCTCAAGCTCTGGCAGCTGCCTTCATTATTGGTGAAAATGGCATGGCAAAGCTAGCATGAAAAATGAGGCTAAGCACCTGTCACTTCATTTTTCCGCAAAGAAACAAAGAAAACACATGAAGCTCTCTGCTCTGCACCATCTATACTCAGCAACAATTTGCTGCAAATAAAATAAAGCATCAGTTTGTTCTTGCACAGAGGAAGAAGCATGACATAAAAAAGCACCTCTAGCAACCTACATATTTATGATAATCAGAAAAGATAAATCTCTGAATAAACAGTGCAAGGAAATAAAACAAAGAAATCGTGCTTCTATAAATAGAAGCATCCCCTAAATACCAACTATTTGGTGATGAGAGCTTTGCTATTGAACTTCACCTAACAAGCTACAGAGTCAAGCCTCTTATTATTTCCTTCTCCAGCACAAAGAGCCTCCTATTATAGCATGAATCAGCCAGGTACTAAGCACATTAAGCCCATGAGTAATCTCACTGTAATCACAAGTGTTTGGATGCTTTAATATTTTCTAGAATTGAGCCCTTGATCCCTATGAAAGATGGCTAAGACTTGATGGGTTTCAAGCCAATGCCTGCTGGAAAAGGCAGCCATGACATCAGAACCAGCTGTTGGAGCACCCTTTGAAACCTGTCAGCTTTTATGAGTGGGAGAACTCACCTGAAAAGAACTCAAGAATGGAAACTATGGAGGAGGGCAAAGAAAAAGGCATAAAAAGCACATTATACCAGCTTGTTTCTGCTGAATTTTCTGCTTCATCACAAAATAAAGAGTGGTTATGTCAGCTGCTCTTTTCCAAAAGCAAAATAACCAGTTCAGGATGCCTGAAGCAGTTGCTGATGTAGTTAAACTAAAAACAGGGCTGGATCCCCTATTTCCCTCAAGCTCAGAGTGAACAGTTTGACTAATTTGTACCAGGTCTTATCAGCACCATCCCCAAAGTACAAAGCTACAGCAGGGCCTCTCATTGCCTGAGAGGAAAAAGAGTGAATCCATGAGATAATCCCTTTAAACGAGTGCAAAACTAAGGTGAAGGAGTATGGGTAGATTCTGCTGTGACTGAGTCACAACCTGGTTCTTCCAAAGTGTGGAATATCTAGAATCACCTATCACCTAGAAGAAATTTCACCTCTGCTAAAGTCCACCAATTATGAATTGTGATGGCTCTTAAGAAATACACTGCACAACCAAAAGGAACTGCAGAAAGTACTGAAGTAATGGGAATTTTCTAGCCAAGAGTTACCTCTGTGGTCTAGCAATACCAGGAACTAAATTGTGACACAAGATGTTGCTGATTTTGCTTGAAGATAATTTTCTGCCAGGCTGGATGCAGAGAACAGCACTGCCTACTTTGCACGGTAACAGTTAAATCCTGCAAACCATAATAAAATAAAATAAAATAAAATAAATAGATTTGATGCTTCTGCAGTTGTGTTTTCTATTGTGGTTTTTTCCCATCCATTATCTTATTTTCTCAAATTTTGAGGGAGCGTCTGCAGGTGATTTTGCTGAAGTGTGGCAGGAGCAACGAACAACCTTAATTTTACAAATGGTCCAGCAGCTGCCTAAAGGAAAGACCTCAAGTTATCAGATGCTGAAGTTTTTTTATACAAGATCACCAAAAGACTGTGATGCAAATCTAAGCTAATCCTTTTATAGAATTCTCAGAGTACTTTTTCCAATCAGAAAGACCCTCGTTGCTCCCATTTTAGTATTTATTTCAGTCTCTTCTTTTTTCCCCCCCTAGTAGAGGCATGTGAAACAAAGCTTTGTGTTATGGAGATACTTGTCTTTGTTCCATGAAGTTACTACTGTCATCCTCTAATCCAAATGATCCATGAGAAGTCAAATCACCAACTTTGAACAAAAGTTTGAAGCTATATCTAAAAGGTGTCCAAAATACTCACTCTGTGAGATGCAGTTTTGATACAAAACTGAAGTTGTCCTGTTTTTCCCTTGGAAATGAATATGCACATGTCCAAAAATGGAATTTCTTTCCCTCTGCTATGCCAAAAGAAAGATTTTTTAGAAGGAAAAACCATGAAGAGATCTGAAATTTCGTCATCCTGAAATGAATAAAAGAGTTTATGGGTTAAATATACACTTGTTTCATCCGTATTTATGGAATGATAACTGAAATTTTTGCATGACAATCTTTGATGAAATTCACTTGAACGTCTAGTAGGAAGTGTGAGAAGCCTTATTGGTTTAATTCTTTCTGAAGACACTTCTAAATTTTGTGAGACTGGGACTAAGATATCACCTCAATTATTAGTGGATTTCCAAAGAAATCCTTAGCAGTGCATTTTAGCACTTACAGCAGTGAAGAGTTCAAATCAGGCTCAGATAATAGCAATGCTACTTGGGCTGTTGTTATCTTCACTTTTATTTCTGCCTCTTATAATTAGCGTATTAAAATACATGTTGCAATACTTGCAACAAAACCAAAAAATATATCTGTTAGCAAGTGCCAGGCTGCAGTAATCCAGATTTGCAATGATATATAGAGGTGTGCCATGCAGGGACCTTGATCCTCACACATTCCTTTCAATAAAAGGCAGGATTTGGTCACTGCTCGAGGTGGGAAATTGGCAAATACAGATGTTGCAGGCAACAAAAGCAGGAGTTCAGTAGGTGGCAGCCTTCCCTTGGAGTTGGTGTGGAACCAAGGCGCCACGTGCTGTTAAACCCAGAGATGTCCTGGCAGGAAGTAGATGCTAAAGAGAGACTTTTACCACACAAGGACAAAAACCCCAAAGTATCTTTCCCAGAATACCAGTGGCAACCAAGAGTCCTGTTCAAGGTGCCCTTCTGGGGGTCACAGCCTGTCAGATTTCCCCTTGTCACTTCAGTAGGGTAAGGAATTGTGTGGTTTGTGCAGCCCAGTGCTGCAAATGGCCAAAAGGCTGAGATTCCTGAGACACCCCAGTTCAGGTTGTTCAAACCAGGACAACATCAGCACATCGCTCCTAGAGCATGTCACCACTTCCAAAGCTCCAAGATTAAAGCTTTACTTAAAAGAAATATTTGTCACAGCTATTCCTCATGACTAAATACATCCCTGGGTGGATTCTTCGACTTTTCCCTTTTGGCATTACTCATATTAGTTTTAATTAAGAAAATAAAATCAATATATTTTTTAAAACACCCTACCCCAATCTGTGAAAAAAACCAATCCACATTATTTTAAAGATGTAGTAAATAAATAACACACTTTTCAGACAGAAATACAGAAACATTTGAACTTGTGCCACCACATACAAGACTGAAGTACACTTAGAAATGCACGTGGACTTTTATCCTAATGAACAAGGTGCTCTCACACATTAAATAAGTTAGACAAGTAACCACCTCTGGTGTTCTGCTGTTCTTTTAACCAAACTCCAAACTATGGCAGCTTTCTATCTGTACACTTACATTCAGAAAACCTCAGTCTTCATGTGTAAAGCAAGTAAACCTAGTGAAAGTCATTTAAGCCTTGATTCTTTAAAGAAAAGTTAGTAGAAGAAAAAGATCTATAGATAGATATATACATATATATAATGTGTACTTAATTTGAAGGGGAAATATTCACGTTTTCTTTGTGCTACCCTACTTGAAGGTAAGCAAGTGCCTTTCTAAGGCATTAAGACTGTTTAAGGATTTGGTGTCAGAAGACTCCAAGTGTGGCTATCTATAAGACAAATTAAAAAATCACCAGACTTCATCATTTTGTGAGGCAGATCCTTTGAAAAACAAATAGTCATCGTTTTGAAGCTATAAAAGACAATTCCTATCATCTACTCTGAATACCATATACCACAAGCCAAATATCCTCTCTCAATTTTTTCCAGATCAGGCCCATAGTTTCAGACTGAGCTATGGTAGCTTCTTCATAAGGATACTCAGACTTTGTTGAAGGAAAATATTCATCCCCCTATTTAGAACAGTCTGTTGCTACCCCTGACATCAACACTAATTCCAGTCCTAACTACACCCCTCTATACTCCACATGCCACAGAGCCCAATTTCCACCCTGTTCCTTTTGCTAGGCTTTCATTATCCACTGCTAAACCATTTATTTAAATGCACTGTACCCTAATACTGGCTGGGGCTTACTGCAAAACTACAAGGCTCCAAAAATAGGAGATACACTCTTCTCAATTATATGGAGCATTATTCCATACAACATTCTTAAAATCTCAGCAAAGAGATAGTATGAGCAAAAGTGAATTTTTTATAGTTGGTCTTTTGCCTAGATCTGTGGTTTGATGAATGAAAGACCTTAAGATAAATTCAGAACCAAAAGCTACTGAAGGACTGACCCCACACACTATAGTAGCTGACAGAACTCTTCCTTTCCCAACCCTAATATTAACCAAATTTTTGGCATTCCCTGACACTTTCCTGACTATGTTCATGTTTTTGTAGAGATACAGCTGAGATTCTGGGCTAGCAATGCAAGGGAATGGGAAGTCAAGGTTTTGCTTTCCCCAGAGAATGGACAGAGCATTCTTTGACTCATTTTCTGAAAGACAGCAAAGCCAACACTTGTTATTTTGAGGTGTATTTGGGGTATATTAGAAGGTTTCCTTGTCTGAATTTCAGAGGGCACATCACTGCTTTCTCTAACTAAGCTCCTAAATTGCAAAACATGACCTAAAGCATTTCACTGAGGCACAGGGAGAACGCTGACGAACATTCTGACAAATATCAGGTGCAGTCATTTTGGTTAAATAGGAAGTGTTCTGATACATTTGCAGAAAATGCTGAAAGTGCAGTGTGAATATCAAAAAGCTGAGTAGGTCTTTTAAGTCATTTGCTGTCCATATGCAACATCATTATCTAATATCAATCCAGTCTTTCCCAGAGAAATCAATATTAGACTGTGTGCTAAGTTCATATTTTATTAACTACTCTGTAGAGCAGAAAGTGCATGCATTCTGTTAAGCTCCCCCACTGGCTGTCATTTAAAGGTGATGAAATCTTTTAGATCCAAAACCTTTCTCAGCGTGCTACAATTTTACACCAACTATGACGAAGTTATTGATAAAAAGGATAGAGGGAAGATGCAAGACAGCATCCTCTCAATTTCAATTCAATTTCAAACATGCTTTCTGTTTTCATAATATATGTGGAAAGGGAGCAGAAATCAGGACTTATTTATGCACTACAGCCCTGTACTGTATGTAAAAGAACAAGCTGTCTTATGATAGCATCACAGTTACAAAACTTTGAGTGGCAAACTGCATTTAGCAGGCTGCTGGGAGGCCTGTGTAAACCATAATAATTTGTGTCAGGACTTACGTTAAGGGTCATTGTGATTTCTTCAAGTAATGGCGCTAAACAGCATGACTTTCTTATTAGTAGATAATATATTCACAATATTTAATAACTAGTTATATTGTGGTCCTGTGACAAACTCATCACTGGGTATGAAGCAGCCCACAATTGTCAACTATTTCCAGCCAGCTCATTTATATAACAGGAACTTTGGGAATAAAGCAGCTTTTGTGGTAATTCAATTTTATAGCATGCTGCACTGCATATTAAGGTGTATATCGAAAAGTTGCAGGAAGCTGAACACAGATGCTCATGACTCTGCAAATCAGAGTGGGGCTACCTTCTAAACCAGGTCTTTTCAGAAGCTCAGTGAAAGTCACCAAAGACCAACCAAATTCCCATGGCAGGGCTCTTCTTTTGGGGCAGGGCTCTTCTTGTCTCCAACAGGGAGAACCAGTTACTTTTTCTTGATATCTTCCTAATGACATATTTTCCTACTGTGATAACTTCAACTTTTTGCCATCCCTTTTTTCCAACTACTTCTGACCATGAGCCATTTGACAATACATTGAAATCTGCTTTTTATCTAAAAATCAGTTATTCACTCAGTCTCATGGAACACAAGCAACCTCAGACTGCAGCCTACATGCAGTCAAATAGAGATGAGTGACCAGAAGAGCACTGGTTATTTATACTCTGTCCTTCCCAAACCTTTCCAACAATCAGCCTTTGATGCTGTCCTCAAAGAGCAAAGGCTATATATTAAGCTTTTTTCTACTTTTAGGCTTTATATGCCTTTTTTGTTCTTCACTGCTTAAGGCTCTGTGCTTCCAACCTCTTTTTTCCCCCCTCAGCTTCTATGCTTGTTTCAGGCTGGCCCATCAATTTTATGCAATTGGTCTACATTTATTTATGGTCCTCAATTCAAGTCTGGTCTACATCAGGAGTTGTGTGTATGCAACTAAGGTGGTTCAGGTATGTGGGGGAAGTGAATCTATTGGTATATTGTCTTTTTCTGCAGAGGAGATCAGGGGTAGAATGTTCTCTCTGATTCTGCTACTACTGTCTTCAGCTAAGAATTCAGTTTTACTACTTCACTAAACATCACAAGACTCAGACCTTACCCAGAAAGTCACAAAGACTTTAACAAAGAAAACAAAGATAAAATCCCATAATGGGAAAACCTATTTTCTTTTTGCAGTGCTGGATACTGCAGCAGGTTGGGAGAAATGACAAAATGTTCTGGGTGAAAGACATGTGAAATGATCTGGGAATGACCACCCAGCCCAAGATACCTAATCATCTCCACAGACTCCTATATTTTTGTCACCTCCCCTCACCCCCAATTCCCTGCCAGAAGGTTTATCACTATTTCCATATTGTCATTATGATTCTTGCTCAGACCAGAATTAGTTTTGTCTTAAATGATCTTTATACCCCTCTTTCTTGATATTTTTCCTTCCTTCACACAGTTTAATCATGTCTTGATTAAGCCCCTCAGTAGGAAATCTGTCTATCATCAGCCAGATGCTATCATAAGATTTTTACCTTTCCATCCTTATATTATTTTTCCCATAAGTAACAAATTTAGAAGCATGCTGTTCAATCCCAATAACACAAATTCCTGCAATGCAAAATATCATTTAGCACCGTGTTTCATCACTGACTATGGAGAAGCTTTACTATTCTACTACTGACTCTTACAGGAAGTTAACACAAACCTTTTCCATACACTTTTCAAGTCTCTTCTATCAGAACTGCTCTGTATTTATACTGCTCCTGCTTTTAATTTACAGCTGTCTTCTCTCACTCAAGTCCAACCTTTGCCTTCCTTGCTATCTATATGCAAGTCACTTTTCACAGTTCTGTAAAGCATTATCTCATTATTCTGTCTCTCACTGTTGAGCATTTTCAGACCCTCTGTGTGAAAGATGAGATATAAAAATAAATTGAATTGGAATACATGATGCTAAGTCCTGAACTTAAACAGACTACACCCACAGTGCATATATAATTTGACAGCTACAGGCTATGCTTTCATGGCGTACATCAAAAGGATTCATGCAAGGGAATTAAAGTTCTAACCATCCTGGGTAGTCTGACCTAGACATCAGACTCACAGCCACGTAACCCCAGGTTGCTGTTAACCAATCTGCCAAAGAAGAATTGGGGTGATTACAGCAATGATTGCTACTTACGCTGTGTGCCAGAGCCAAACTTCCCAGTTCATGTGAAAACATTCCTGTCTTCTGTTCCCCATATCCAGGTAGCATCCAGCCTTCATTAATACAACATGAGAAAGCATTTGTAAGCTCACAGATTTGTGTCAGACAAAACCAAACCAACAATAAAAACCCCACAACAAAAGCAGGATGTTTCAGAGCATTTCTAAACAGGAAAGCTGTGCAGTACGGAGCTTTGGGTGTCAGCTTTGATAAAACTGGACAAACTGTTAACATTTTCATTCTAAGGAGGAACAGCAAAGATGAAAATAATGAGGATGTAGGTTGACATAAGAAAGAGGAAAAGCTTCATCCAGTTGTGTAGGTCTTAAAAACATCCAGAGCTTTTTTGTTTTCCATTGGTATTTCAACTCTCATGAAATAGGAAGGACAGAGATGTAAGAAACTTCATGCATCAAATCCTGTAAATATGATTACTTGAACTTTGGAGGAACAGAAAGTTTTACATCCCATATCAATGTGTACAGATTTAAGATTCATAATTGTTTCTCTTTGTGGCAAGAAATAAAAGAATACATTAGAGAATCAATAGAAGTCATTCCAATTGCTCCAACTTCCGTTAACTCTCTTGGTGCAAGAGCTGTGGCTTTGAAGCTGCCTTCCTTCATATGGTCTTTAATCCCAAAAATAAGGTAGCAATAAACTGATATGAAGAATAAATAATGAATGGATTTGCATTTTTTACTTACTAATATATAAATGACTGTGATGTAAGTCCATCTAATAAAAATTAAATCTGAAACGGTTAATGTGGTTTTTGTTTAAATTCAATAATTAAAATCATTAAAAATTATCAGATTTTAAATTGTAGACATATAAGACACTCAGATTCTAGGCCTTTCTGAAAATTAAGTTCCACAGGACACCTTTTCCTGCACTGACTGCAATAGGATTTAAACTTGCATGCCTGCTTATTAATCTGCAAAAATATCAAGCCCCAAGGTAGACATTAATTTTTGAGTATAGGGAAAATTATTTTTGACTGTCCTGAAGCTCAAAACTGGAACTATGTAAGGACTTTTTATTTTTAAACACTGAAAAAAAAAAATACGCTAAAAAAACCTTTTCATGTTCCTTTGTAGTGCTGGGGCACATATTGTATTTCCCAAAAACACACAGCTCTCTGAGTCTCTGTGACATGTGATCTGGTCCTTCATCTTTTCATGTAAATTAAAATGGTTGGGAGTGATTCCATTTTCAGGATTTATATTGTAAAATATTGATATTTTTATGCAGAAGAAACACCTGTTTCCACCACTTTTTTCCTGCTCAACACAACATAAGTGATGTTTGTTGTGGGTTATTTTCTCCCTCTAGACAACATTGACATAACATTGGTAAAGCTGCCTAATAATGCAGGAGGAATTTAGCCAAGAGCAACAGCCATTGTGAAGTGGTTTCAATCCTTTCAATGAATCTCCACTAAAAGTAATTTAACTCAGGTAAAACTTGATATTTTACCTCAAGCCTTCATTTAGAAGTTAGTTACCCACCAGTACACAGATTTTAAATCCTCCCGGCATATATTGAACAAACTGAAATAGAATAAATGTTTTTAAAGAGAAACAAAGGAAGATTATGTACAAGCTGGCAAGCAGAAATGTTACTGCAAAATTTATTGTAATTATCAGCCAACTTTATATTTTAATGATCTAGCTTTAAATTAGGGAGAAGCATAAAACACATGCTATAAAGAAGCAATTCCATTTATTCTACTAATAAGTTGCAACCTGTTTCCGTTTTATGAGCATGCACAGAAATGTATTCAGTTAACATGAATTATGTATGCATGCCTGAATGTTCATGAACCATGTCTAATGGCTTCAGGTTATTGCAAATCTGATATCCTGAGAGTGAGTTATCCACAAGCATGTATGGAAGTGGCAAACTCAGCCCTGTGCCCCACTTGTCTATTTCTGCTTGAGAGTGCTGAGGAAAAGGGACTTGAAGCTTCAGTTCTGGTGCTGCAGATGGGTGGCCTTTAGCTCAGGGGTTGCTGTAGGAGAGTCCTGAGTGCCACTGAAAAGCTGGTCCTGCCTGCTGGATTTGCATAGCTGTCTGCCAGCTTCCCATAGGGAGATGAAAGAATCTGGGGACGTTTCAACAAGAAGGATAGATGGTCTGGGAAAGGGACCTGATAAAAGAGCACTGTGCTGCCTGGACAAATTATGTTAAATTATGCTTGGTGTTTGGAAATAATGAAGCACAACCAGAACTACTCAGCTTCTAGACACAATCTATTATTATTATCATCATCATCATCATCATCTCCACTTTAGAGTTCTGGTTTGTTTCTTCTGTAACCTGAGTGCTGAAAAAAGGAAATAAGACATTAATCGCTGAAATCAACATTCAAGAAAATTTATGCATATTCCTTCTCCTCTACATTGAGTTGGCAGATGACCTGAGCCTTAGTTTTGCTTTATGCTGCACTCACCTTTCTCTTGTCCACAGAGCTGCTCTGTTCTGCAAGCAGCAGACTGGAAAGGTGTGCTCACAGGTGGTGCAAACTAGAGGAACACCAGTTAACAATAATATTACTAACAGAAGACAAGAAAAAGAAAAGAAAGAAAAAAGAGTCTTGAACCCAATCCACAGCTTATCACAGGCCAAAAAAGGAATATGAAAAAACAGTCAGGAATTTGAGCTATGTAAAGGATTGTTTGTTTGACTGGTGTGTGGGTATGACGAAAAGGACAACAGACAAGCAGAATTTTAGAAAGAAAATCCAGATGCAGGCTGGGCAAATGTGGGATGCAGCACAAAAAAAATCCTAGACAGAGCTTTTGAGTCTGGGTGCCAGCTGAAAGCAATCTCCTGTTGTTTGATCTTCCTGTGCTCAAGGAAAAGGTACTTGGCACGTCTTTTAAAATAAACAGGATTACATGAAAGACATTTGTCTCCAGCATCCAATTCTCTTTCTAACTGGAACAAACTTGTGAGACTGAATGGTTGACTAACTCAAAACCAGTGACAATGTTTTTCTGAAAAGCCTTCCAGTATTTTCATTAACATCATATGCACCATGGCAATTAGGTGGCCTGCATTTCAGCAGGTCAAAAAATAAAATTTCGTATTACAGTTTTACCAGTAGTTGTAAAAACACCCATTCTGAAAGTCACTGACGTTTGACAACCCATTACACTGCATAACATAATCTGTACTGATGACTCAAGACATCCAATCTCTTTCCTACAAACCTGATTTCTGGCACTGGAAATAACTGCACAGCTGTGAGATATGCTGACTCCAGTATCTAACATCAAGAACTGTGAACACAACATTTCAGTTCTAATCAAGCAGCTATATATGTTTAATGTAATTCTATCACTGTAAAGCACAGACTCTCCTTTCTTTGAGGAACTTGGATGAAGGACAGATCCAGAGCTGTATCCTAAGGAACAGCCTGTGATACTTCTGTGTAAAACGAACAGTGTAACCAAAATTCTGAATTTATGGATCACATAACATGAATAAAAGGACACATACTTAATATCACTGACTTTTCCTGAGAGGTCAACAAACTACCAAAATATGCTGGTGGGCGCATATTACAACATAGAGGATTTCTCCAACCATTCATTTATTATTTTCAACCACTGCAACATGCCTACAAATGAAGTACAAGAATTAATATCAAGAATACTCATGGCCTTAGAGAAGACTTGAGTCGAGGCATTCTCAGACAAAACACATGACTAAGTCATCACCATCAGCAATACCAAACTTTATCAGCTTATGAGGGCAAGACAGAAACTGTCTGGCTGAGTAATAGCAAAGGTTCACATAATTCATTTCCAGTCTCCAGCTAGGCCCACGATCAGATACTCTGGAGGAAAGGATGACTATGCTGGCAAATTTACTTTCATGTTAAACCTCATCTGCGTGTCCAGTAGCAGCCCAGGGAGTGGCCATGCCCACAGAGAATCCACTTCCCCTGTTGGTCAGCCCAGGGCCTCGTTACGCTTCCCAATGGCTGAGCTGGACTGGACTCCCAGCAGCTGCACACATTCCTTCCGTTTTCTCAGCTTCATATTTCTGTTCAATTTTGTTGACTCTGTGGAAATGGAGCCAACTTTTCTGCCAGTTTTAATGGATTTCGCCCTGAAATAAATAGAAAAATGCCCATCTATAATAGCTGCTAATTTAGTTCCTAATCTGTGTTATGCCAGACAGGAAGTTTCTTTGGCTGACTTTGAGGGAAACAGTAAGAAGCACCGAAATGAAAAAGGGCAAGATTTATCTAGGAGGTGGCAGCAGCTAAACTCTTCAGCTAATGCAGCTGCTGACATTTCCAGCTATTCAGTGCATTCCTCCCTAAAGAGAATAAAGCTAAAAGAAACTACTTAGTATGAAACTACTGGATGTCCATCAGAAGTCATTCTAGTGGTGAAGATGAAGAGGCTCCTTGGTAAAATACTCTTTGTATAATTCTAAAAACAACATTAAAAGCCATCCAAAAAGCAGGCAGTTAGATTCTTTCACACTGAGAACCAGCAGTACAGGAGACTAAAATGGATTCTAGGAAAAAAAAATTACTTTTGATTCAAACCACTGATAAAGAGATTTCCCAGTCAATGTCTGTGTAATGCCAAAGAGAATGATTTTTTGCAAAAAGCCCTAAGAGGTCGTAGAAAATATGATTCAAAGAACAGTTTTAGAAGCAAAATTCAAAGGATTTTTTGGGGATGGCAGATGACTTTCTTATATTAACACCTCTTATACAGGATGACAAATTAAAGAATAGCTTCATTCTAATGAAGTATGGGATTTAAAGGTTCTATGTATTCAAACATTATGGAAATTATGGAATCTGGGATGGTAGTAATATCTGATGCTAATGAACTTTAGAAATTAATGGAGCCTTGATGATTTAAACTAATTCAGAATGAAGTTTCGCCAAAATGTCTTTAAAATAAGTAACTTTTGAAACACTACAGGCAATTTTGAGAAAAGAAACTTTGTAAGGTACCTACCAGTGATGGCATCTAGCTCTAATAAATGGGAATATACCAATCATCCCTCTGGGAGTGACTCTCCCATGGAACATTCAGTAGTAATTCCACAGTCCTATTCCCTTATGCACAAAATACTTCTGCACAGTAACCCTTCAGGATACCAATCAAGGCCAACACTTCAGTGCCCTAGGCTTTTTACAAAACAGCAATAATTCCTGCTCCCAGAACTCCAAACTTGCCAGCTCACCTGTATATTAGTCCCATTTCCAGTTGATAGCTCTGGGAATGGGTGAAGACTGCATGGAATAGGAATGGAAAAAGGCTCCACAGAAGTACTATTTTACCTCCATAAGCAGATACCTTGGTCAAGTCTATAATTTATGTTCCCTCTAGACACTACAGTCACAAGCAAGGCAATGCATGCCCTGATTTAACCAGATTTTCTAAGGGCATGGGTTTAAGTGTTGCTCGGTGACCTCCCTCTTCATTTGAGTTCGCTGCCCATAATGAGGTTTTATGAACTTCACTGTTAGATTTAACACTTCTGTTTCACATTCATCTTATCTGTTCACCACCTCCACAGCAGGATGGAAAGTCAAGACATTTAACCCTTTATAAAAGCTGGAAACATTGATAAGTCTTTTACCTTGTTATATAAGCCTGAAATGAAAAGCCAAAAGAAAGAGACAAAAAACCTAAATGGGAATCTTTGTCAACTTCTGTGAATGCCATTTAAGAAAACGGAACAGAAAATAGATGTACATGGAGAAAGCAGTTAAGGAAAACATTTCAATTCATTTTCAGCAAATCTGGTTTTCTACTTTTCTGTTGAAATGAAAGCACAAGTGGCAACAACTCCATGCCTATGCTTGTTATTGCCTACTCAAGAATCAAGCGCTCTTTCACTCAAGACTTGATTGTTGGAAAGAAAATAAACTGTCAGTCGGTGAGATTTGTTATCAAGCTGGAAAGTGAGAAAGGCTTGCTTGCTGCTGCTAGTCTTGGGATTTCATCAAAATAGCTTTTAGAAGCACGTTCTTTTGCTGTAATCCTTGAAGGAGTTCTCTTAGAGGAATAGCATGCAAGGAGATCAGAGAGAAGGAGCCCCCCCACCCAGGCTTGTTTTCCTTAGTGCTCTCCCCCCTGTAATTGAGACAACATGGTCCAACAGAGAAAAAAAACGGGATTCCAGAGGCTTCAGTTCTTCTCTTAGCTCCGTTAGTGCCCTGTTTTTACACATAGGAAGGCCACTTAATCTTTCTCGACTTCACTTTCCCCATCTGTAAGACATGACCAGTATTCAGCTTTTAATGACACACTAGGAGGTCTCAGATGATGTCTATTTACTCAAGCTAACTCGCAACCAATTAATTTGGCATTTGATCAAACCTCATGTTCTCTGCTCTCTGACAAACAGCCTTCTCTGAGCTGTAACCCCTTTCCATTCTCTGGGCAGTAGTTGCTCTCTTTGTGCTGTTCACCACCCAAACTTCGAGCTAAAGATCGGTTTGCATGATAAATGTTAAACAAAAAGCTTCTTGGCCTGCTACTGACTGTCACAGAGGTGTGAAAGTCTTCTGGGAGTAAACCCTAGAAACAGCTCCAGAATGCATACAGCATCCCACTGTGCTCACCACTCAGTTCTGGCTCTCTAAGCAGCTCTTCAGCAGGAGATTGCGGATATTGCTAATCTAAGGAAGACAGAGCAATGGGGATTGGAGCAGGAACTATTTTAAGTGAAATGACTAATAAGTCCAAAAAGATAGTAGCAGTTTCATTATATTTCATCTATTAGTTGCTTGTGGAACAGCTTTCAATGAGACCAATACACCAGGGTCTACATATTAGTTAATAATTTTTCAAGGTTATACTTATCCCAAAAAGATGTCTTCTAGATAATTAAAGGTAATTGACCCAGGTCAGTATTCTTATTAAACAGCAACAGTGAAGTACCAAAAGATGATCTTCATAGACCAGATTAAAATACACACAATATGGGCCAGTGTCAACATTACCTGACAGGGAGAAGACAATGCAGGACAGCACACTGGGAAAAAAAAGAGTCATAATTTTACCACTAAATTTAGCCCAAAAGATTAGGGCTTATTCACATGATTAAATAACACTGTAAATGAAAGAATAATATATGCAGAAATTAGAATTTTTAGGGCTGAATTGCATCTAGTCTACAGTGAAGACACTTGGTGCAGGCCTTTAGGGTATGGTTTAGCAAGAAGCAGCCCACGTGGCAGGTTAACCAAAGATTCATTTAGCCCATTTAGCCCTAGTGTCCTGTCTTTGATAACAGCCAAAGCAGATGCTTAAGGAAAGGTTATGAACACAGGACAAGCACAGGGTATGTCCTGCCAATTCTCAGCAAACCTGCAGTTTTGAAACTTCCTGAGCTGGAGCCTGGCCCTACATCAGTATCTTTAATGGCTCTTTATGAACTAATTTTTCCATGAGTTTATCTAATCACTTTAAGAAACCATTTCTACTTTGGCATCTCCAGCATCCTGTTGCAATAACTTTCACAATTTAATTAGGTGCTGCCTGATCACTTAACTTGTTTTTTGTCAAGTGAGAATAAATAATCACCATCTCTTCACTTACTTCATGTCCCTCCTAATTTTATGGAGCTCCAGCATGTCTTGCCTCCCCCTTATTAGCTGCCTTTTCTCAAAACTGGAGAAACTCAGGTCACTGAATCCTCCCTTGCACAGAAGCTGTGACATCCCTCTGATCACATTGTTTTCTTTTGTACCTCCACAACGTGCATCATATTCTTGAGATGGGACAGCTGGGATTGCAAAAAGTATTAAAAAATGAGGTTGCACCCTGTATTTTATTCTAAATGTGGAAAACATTGAGAACATCATTTATAACCCTTAATGCAGTTATAGCATGCCCCAATTCCCCCTATTCAGCTGTCACAGTATGTCTCTCTTCTTTATGTTTTGTCCTCAGCCCAGCTCTGTGCTTTCGATCATCCCTTCACCTATGCTCTGTCAGCACCACATCTTTCTTCTTCTCCTCAATTTCTTCTGACCTCAAATACGAGACAGCAAGTTCCCTGACCCATATCCCTGAAAATCTGGAGGATTTATGGTGTCTCTCCCCGTATCCAAGCTTTGTGCACTACCCAGACTTACATGCTGTATAATATCTATTGTTACTTTCCTTTACCCTGCCCCTCTGCCTTAACAGCTGAAGCCAGAATTCTAGCTTCAGAAAGATTCCCTGCACACTTTTCAGACATTTTAAGATAAGTTTTTATATATAAAAATACCACAAGGCATTTTGCCTAAAGAAGTAAAGCTAAATAAGACATACTTGCTCAGGTACAATCCCAAACATAGTTACATAAATCAGGCATCACAAATTGTGGTTCAGGTCATATGCACTTCTCACAGTCATATGGACAAAGAAAAGTTACCTCCAGGGCAGGCTCAGCTCATGCAGGGGGCAAATTACCCTTCAGAGATGCTTGTATCTCATTGACTATATTGAGAATCTAGGACATGTGTGATCCTAAATTTAACATCTCAGTTAAGTGAGATGACTCTGGAATTTTGAATTTCTAGGACAAAACAACTTGGGGTTGTATGAAAACAGAGCAGCAGCTAAGAAAACAAGCTAGATTGCCTTCACCCCAATATCCTAAACCCTTCCAGCAATATCTAAAGTTTTAAAACCACTCTTTCCTAGGTAGATTTTGTATAGCTAAAGGAAGACCATACAACAGTTGCAGGGGACTATGCCAGGCTAAATTCCCAGGGTCTTTGCTTCTGTTGGGAATAATTGCCAAAGGGGGCAATTCATTGAAACTTCTGCTATCAGGTTTCCTACTTTCCCTATAAACTTTTACAAAATGGGCATTTCAAAATGGTCTAGTTCATATCCAAATGTTTCCTCATGGCAAGGATTTCTTTTCAGCAACACACAGCTGGAGGTCCAAGAACAAGCAGCAAAGCCACAGCATCTGCAAACTCTCTCCTCCTTCTCCTGAACCACTGTGCGGTTCCTACATTTGAATTGCATTTCTTGTCTTGGTTTCTCAGTCTTCTAGTGTTACTTCAACGCAGTTGCCTAGTTAGCAGAACACTTTTTGCCACCCCTTTCCTTGGAGCAGCCTCATGCTTCAGACTGGCACAATAAAACCAAACCTCAAGATTCTCACACAAGTGATGCACAGAACAACTGGCTCTGGGTGCTGCTTGCTTCATTTTTTTCATTTCATATTTTCATCATGACTGTAAACCAAAATGAACTGAAGAGAGTGAAACCACAAACACCAATGTACATGTAAGACTTCAGCTGACATCTCCAAAAAAGCAAAAGTACCCACCTCCTCAGGGAAACCTAATCTTTCACCCACATCTCTATAAGCCCACGATAGCAGAAAACACATTTGCTTGCAGAATTTTATCTAAGGATCTACAGTATTAGTTCTCATATGAGGGTGAGAATCCATAGGAAAATTAAGACAAACTGTTTAGATCTCATCTGCAAACAGGGAATGACAGGAAAAGAATGAAAAAAAAAAAAAAAAAAGGCAAGCCTAAACTACTCAAAGCAGGAGTCAAGGAGCTCAGCATTACAATACTCTGGTTTTGAGCACAACAGCATTCAACTTGAAATCAAAGATATTGATTCAAATTATACTGATAATCCAGAATGCTTCCAGGCAAATGCTGCATGAGAATGTTTACTTTTCCTGTATTTCAGATAAGGATGAACCATTTCTTTTTCCCCTCAGTACTCTAGGACTACCTTTATCTGTCTGCTACTTGTTTATATTTCTTGCAATTTTCACGGGCTACACTTGGTTTACTCAAGGATAACTACCACACATCCCAAAACTTAATTCATTAAAAAAAAACCCTAAATGTTTATCCAGATTCATCTCCCAAATGCATTTATTTAATTTTTTAATTCTACTATCACTTTTTGCCAGGGAAAATTTGTATAGAGAAGAGGCTGAATTATTCACTTTACACATGGAGTGAGCAATTGCAACACAAACTCATCCATTACACCTGTCCTATGAAGACGCTTCCTTCAGTGCTTCTCCCACTGACCCCATTGCTGTGACAACAAATGGTAGTTCTTACAGCAGGTGCAAGTGTTTACAAGAATTTCATTCAAACACATCATATCACATTGCAGATTGAAAAGCAAGAATGGCAACACTGGTGGAAAGCACCACACAAAATTATATATATATATATATATATATATGTATATATAAATGTTGCTGTGTCATCAGACATGAAAGAAGATAAGTTTTCCACTCATTTGAGCAGACATTATTTGCTTTGCTAACTAAACCACCGCCAGAGTGGTATTACTTTAGAATAACAAATACGATCAGAAGAGAGACATGAAAGTGTGACTCCAGATTTTCTCTGCATTAGTCAGAATGGTGAACACAGAGACCAAATGCCAGAGAAACAAAACACTACAAGCTCACAACAAAGGCTGAATATAGGATGCCTCTGAACAGGCAATCACTGCTTTGTTGTAGAGCTTGTGTGAGGTAATCAGATCTGTGGTTTTTACAATCAAGCCAGAAGTGCCTCAATGTGTTGGACAGGTAGCCCTGAGTTCTGTACTCAGAATGCAGGCAAGGAGAACTTGTTCAAGGCATTGAGATGTACGATCCCCATAAGTAATGTATGATCCCCACAAGTAAGAGGCAAGAAGACAAAATTGTCTCTAGTCAAAAGCATTGCCTGAAGTGGCCCCACTGTAAATGATTGAAAAATAATTGCTTCACAGAATAATTGTCAGCACATATTCTTCCCCATGTGTGTGATCTCACCTCTTGGACTCTGGCCTTCACACTGAGCAAGATGATCCTGAGACTGAGCAAAAAAAAAAAAAAAAAAAAGGAATTATTTGTCCTTTTGTGAAGTTTGTGGGGTTTGGCCTTTTCTTCTCCCCCTTGACAAGTAAATAAATAATACCAGAAGCAAAACCAAAACCTCTTTCATTCCAGTTTGGGCAATTCAGGTGAGACAGTTGCAAAGCAGGCTATTTTATGGATCTTTCTTCCCATACTATGTCATCACTGATAGGCTAAATTCTTTCTCACTCAGTTTTTCAAAGACAAGGGAACTCTCCTCTTCGCTATTTCCCAAGCCTCCCATTACACCAAAATCTTGGGAAGACAGTTTGGCAGCATTTTTGCCAGTTTAGCTTTTGACAAACAAAATATGTTCTTCCTGTTTGCCACTTTGGAAAGGGGTGTTTATTTGAAAGAATAGAGCCTGGGATGACATTTTATGCAATGGCTGCTCACATGGCTGTCATATAAACGGCTCCTTCCTTTGTTTATGGACCTGCCCCAGTCACGGGGTAACTGGCCAGATTTGGACATGCCTTGACAGGTCTCTGCATTAGTGCTGCTCAGCATTACACAAGCCTCACTCCTCCCAGAACAAGGCAAGCAAGCTCATTTCCCCATAGTCTGAGACCCTTCAGGAAGGAGGATAAAGATCTGGGCTGAAACAGAAACCCTGACACAGAGCCTGATGTGCTGCCCTCGCAAACTCAGCCCTCTCTTACCACCACACCTTGCTAAACAAAAGCTGGATTCCTCTTGACTGAAAGCAAAAATAGGTTTTCAACTCCTTTTCCCCATCAATACTGAATCCAATATCTAAATTTAGATTTGAAAAAGCTTCTCAAAGAGAACTGATGAAAATTATGTGACTTTTTAAACAATCTATTAATTTTCTCTCTTTGTATTAAGAGGCTGTCTCAAAAACGGTTATGGCTGGATTCCAAAATCCTGCACTAGAAGATATGTGAGGAGAGCACAAGACATCTCCCATAAAAAGATTTTTCAACTGGGAAGGTAAATGTGTCCATTTACCAAACAGACTAAGCCTGCAGATGCAAGAGGCCTTACTAAAATAATTGAAAATGTAAGCTGCATGACAGAGCTCGGAGCAGAGCTTTGCACACGCACTCTGTGCAATGATTAGAGCCGTGGAACTGTGCCCACCACAGCAATAACTGAAGGCAGATGAGGGATTCATGTAGACAGGGCTGCTCCTACAGTCTGGCTCTCGCACTCTGCGCTAGAGATTCATTCTGATCTCAGCGGGAAACCATGTGTTTGCAGAGCTGGCTTGGGCTGCACAAAGTTAAATTCTTTATTAAATTTTCTAGTTGGCAGTAGTCACCAACAACTTCCAAGCATGCTAAAGAAGTTTATTTTTGAAATCCAGATTTATACAGTGGAGTGCAGCACATGTTTTCTGAATCAATGTTTTTCCCCTCCTTCCCTGTGGAGATCAGGGCTGCAATTTTTCCAGAGATGTTTAAGATTAAGAAGCTAGCCCCCCCCTTTCAGAAATTCCAAATTTTATCTGGCTATGATTCCTGCAGTGTAACCATTCAGTACTACTGGCACTGTTTTTAATCCAAATTTTTGGTTTAGATCAGTTCATGATCAAGTGAGGGGTGCTACTTCAGAAAGGAAGGTACAAGCAAAGATTTGAGGCTAAAGCTACTCAAGTATAGGCTGCTATGAATAATTTATTTTGCCTTTTTTTTTTCCTAATCATGCAAATTTGATCTTATTTGGAAATAACCAGAACTTTTACAATGACTTTTCCCACCTTGAAAGCAGCTCTTTTCCAAATACCTGAAACCCCCAAATTTTTAAACTATCATTAAATATCAAACTCACAAAAAAAACCCTACTAACTGGGTAGTTACCTTACCAACTGGGTTAATTGCTAAAAGCATAAGCTAGCTATTACAACACAAAAAACCCACAGAATGCATAGCTTTAAAAAATACAGATTGAACTTTTGAAAGCTCAGATTTAACTAGAGCTATTGGCTAACTGTAACACACTGGGTATCAATAAAGCCAATTTTTGTCACAAAATTGATGCTATACAAATACAAGTTAACACAAAATCTGGCAACAGCGTAGTTTAAAACACTGTGCAATTTTTAAACAAGCTGAATTAAAATTAAATCTCAAAAAACCTGTCAGCACTTATAAACACAGACAAATTGACCTTTCCACCACCCTCTGCTCTCATTCTTGCCAAAAGAAAATTACACACAAAAAAATGAAATCACTCTCAAACCTATCTGCCAAGCCCACAAGGGGAATTCAGATCACATTTTCTATCTATAAATGTCCATTTTAGCCACTAAAGCAGGAGCTCCAAATATAGAACATTTAATGCCAGTGTCAACTCTTAAAATCAACTCCATAATTTAAAACCTCTGTCACTCCTCTGCTCAATTATATAGTGCAACCAAATCCACTCTCAGCTGAACCCCTGTGCATCACTGACTCCTTTTTTAGGCTGGGGCACAGAGGATTCCGACTGAAGAAACAGGGAGGACCACTGCTGAAGAAGAATGGAGCACCTACAGCAAGCTGCAAATTTAGTTCCACACTGTAAATTTGCAAGACAAGAGTGTTGTCTTAAAACACACAGCTCATGTTTGCAGTTCAATCAATCCTGAAATTACAAAAGGTATTGACAAGATTTTCAAGAAAACACTTTCCATAGCTGTACCCTACTGGGTTAGGTAACACAGCGACACAGTGTGAAGAGCTATAAACTTTACAACCTTTTAGGCTGAATGCTTTCCTGCCAAGCACAACAGCAGCAGCACCAATATTCCAGGGAACAGGGAGAATTATCCCTGCTGCTTGCACAGTGCTGGTGTCTCTCCGGAACAGTGACTCTCATCCGCGTCTCCCCTCTTTTCCATCACAAGGAATGTGATTAGGATGATGTGCAATCATGTACCTGACAACTTAAATCCCACTTCCATTGTGCTCCAGCCCCTTAGGGTGAGTTTATGGCTAACCTGTGTAAGAGAATGCTCCCTCTCTCATAGGAAAATTACTTGATGCAACACTCAGTCGTTGGCGATGTGCTGAGAAATAACTGAAGAGCGAGACCCCTGAGAAGACACTTCATCACCCTCCCAAGCACCATGGAAAGAACAATTTACTGGTTTCTCGAACAGTGCTGATACATTTCCTGCTCAGAATAAAACAAATCCAAGGCCCAGCCCCTTATTTTCAATCAGGACATCCTTTAGGTTGCGTATAAGAAAAAAAGAAAAGCAAAAGGTCAGGTATAAATGATTAGCCACATTAAATCAGTTCAACAGTTGAAATTTGTTGATGGTTACATAATAGGTGCAAATGGGAGAAACTACCAAGCTGCTGAGAGAGCAATTCAACAGCCTTCAAACTGAAGGAACAAGTTACAGACTTTCAACCCCCCTCCAAATTATTTCAACTGTTCATATTTTAACATTCTTAACTTGGTGGAGTTGTAATTCCAAAGAAATTATTATTTCAAAAAAGAGAAAATTAAGTACATTAAGCTTCTACTGAACTAAGTACAACTGTAACAACAAATCGTGGGAAAGAGGAGCATGGGGTTTACACAACAAAATTTTCTCTATTTAAAACAATGCAACACTTGTGTAGCTACAATGGAATGCTACTCCCACTAGATTTCAATTGCACTTCTGCAAGCTAGCACATGCAGATAGACAAAATAGGAAGTGCTCTTGGATGGAAAGTACAGCTTTTCAGTTGAAGAAACTGTGGTTGTTCATCAAACTAAAGAATTTCAATGTAAAAAGGTTTATATAGTATAAAAACATGCAGCTGAACTTGTGCTCAAATTTCAGTTTTACACACACAAAAAAAGGAGAATCAAGTAAATTAGGACAGTTTTATGAAAAGAGAAGTATTAGTGGTACATACAAGGAGTAGCACTTGGAATTAGCCTAAATATGCCAAAGTGTCAATGACAGTGCAACCAGGCACAGAAAATCTCTTTTGCTTATAAGGCAATATAAGGGGTTCCTTGCATTTAATTTGCAGTGTAAGCTGATTTCAGAGTATTCCACTTTAGCTTATGAAAAATAACACATTACAAGAAACCACTACGTTAACATTTAGTTTCCTCTTTTGTGTCTTTGTCACTTCCTACAAATTAAGTGAAGATGCATAAAATGCCTTTCAAGAATGAATATGATGAAACTGGTGTATGACATGGGATCCCCTGCTATGCCAAAAACACTTGGAAGTTCTTTTATGCGCAAAACATCCTTAAAACTGAAGGAGAGCTACCTGGGAAGGTCATACACCTACAAAGGTATGGCATCATTAGGAGGATACTGGACTTGTTGCCCATCCTGGCATGACTGGGTATCCTGGTATTCTCTCTGCCACCAGGTCCTTACTGGTCTTGGAGCATAGATCCCAACTAAACCAAATTCAGATCCTCCCTTTTGCTCCAGCTCTCAGCAGAGACATTCACAAGTCAAAAAAGCAAAGAAGGCCTATCAAAAGTATGCCTTGAATGTGTATTTCCTGATTAAAACAAAGTGATTGACGTTACAGGTAAGATTTAGGTCTTACCAAGGACAGTCAGCACCTCAAAATTAGAAGAGATCATTATCTAGCAAATAACAGTGCACTGAATGCCAATCGAGAAAAGAACAGTAAAATGGGAATTGGAAAAAATTTCAAAATATGTAACACCATTATCTTAAAACCTTTGCTGCCTGGGAGTTGACTGTGGATTGAACTTTGAGGAACACCCTGGGATTCACAGCTCATTCATCTTTTGTTGCCCTGCATTGTACCTGAGAAGTTTTATTTGCAATGCCTTTGCTTGAGGTCATCCATCGGCATGTACTCCTGCCACACAGCTCTTTCCAGGAGCTGCCAGCACTGCCCACGGCCAGCTCTTCAAACTAAGGAGGTTTTCCCATGTAGTACATCTCCCTTTACAAATAATTTCTCAAAATTTATGGGAAAAAGCACACATCACCCACCAAGCAGACAGATTGCAATTAAGCTAGTGGGTACAGATAAGGGCAATAAGCAATTAATGGTAGAAAGTACCCAGGCACCAGGTTTCATATTTTCCCCCAAAATAAGAAGGGGGTGTGTTAAAAACAAAATACATAAACCATTAGTGAAATACACGTTATTACTGCCCATTTATTCCTTTATGAGTAACTGTTTGAGGAGATACAAATACCATAATATTTAGGCACATTTTCTTCCTTGGCACAGGTGGCTGCTGGAAAATAATCAAGTCATGAAATGCTCCAAGTTCTGCTGTCTTTCTGGTGGTTTAATCCTTTAATTTTTCCCTCACTCTTAATATGTGCTTTAAAATCAAATTAATCCAGCAATTTCAAACAAACATGCAACTATGAATCAAACTGCAGAGCCAGCTCATAAGTAAACCTCTTCAATTACCCCTATGAAATCAGTTATTGAATTTCTTTTGATCTTTAAAATAGATTTTTCTCTGAAAATATGCAGCTCCCTACTTAAAGACAGAAAGGCGGTTCTTGGAAAATCTGATTTTTGTTGGTTATACACAGGCAGACCCAGCAGAGCCCCCTAAACCTGGCAATCTATCTGCTTCTTTTAGAGCAATTTTGGGATGAGGACAAACAGTGGGAAAGGCAGATGGCAAAAGTGTAGCATATCAGCAAAGGTACGGCTGCTCAGAGGCACACACCTCCCTAGTGACACACCAAACCATCAGAACCTTGAACCTGGTCACAAGTAGATGTGACCTAAGCATGTCTTGTCCAGAGGTGGGACAATGCTCTTCTGGAAGCTCACAGCTGCTTCTGAGTAGGGAATCATGGAGTTCAGGCCCAAGGGTAGCACCATTGCTTGGAATACGAGCTGTAAACTTCCTTTAAATTGCTCGAGCTTCTTCCAACTGCCAAATTCAACTGGAAGTTTCATGATGAGATACTTTCCAATGTTGTCACTATCAGAGACCAACTTCCTTAATGCTCAAATAGGGTGATGATGAGCAGGCTACAAAATCTGAGAAAGGATTACAGGGGCCAGTCTTGCGTGACTAGTCACAAATTTTCCTTTAATTCAGTGCCAAAACCAAGAGAATGTGAGGAGCAATGCAGGAATATCACAAGAAACAACATTTCCAGAAGGAAAATAGTCCTACTATTTCTCATTAAAAATGAACATACACAAAAAGAAGTATTGCAGCAATATTTCCTAAAAGAGCACCTAAGACTGCAGACCCATTTGCTTTTAATGATTTCATCTCTTTGGTCCTCTGGGACTTCCAGACATATTGATGAACGAAACTGGTTTAACTAGTCTGGCATCTTGGCATGTAATCATTTAAAACAGAGACACTTCCTAACTTGTGCAAAATTGAAACATTTGTTTGAGAATAATTAGTGCCTTAGCCCAACAATGCTTGGCAGATTTTTCTCATTAGTTGAGAAAAATGATTGAGGCAGGCAGACAAGCAAGCAGACTTTGTCAGGCATTCTGTGAAAATAATTTGGACCACACACTTGGCTGCAGAGCCAGATAACGTATGTCGTTCTTTGCTATCTTAACAGGTAGGATTAAAAAAAATACAACAAGGAACAACCATCTGGCACATGGAAACTGAATTGAGAGGACTTTTCACATCTTCTAGTGCAGCTCTTCCATGTTCTCTGTGCAAGCCACAATGATCAACTCATCCAGCGTTAGGCCCCAGCAAATCACTTATTTTCTTTTCCATTTCCTATTGTGCAGTCAGAACTAGAGCTGGAAATATTCATTGTGAGTCACAGGCTGTGCAGGTCCCAGAACAATATTTGCAGAGTATTCATGCCGGGATAGCCAACTGCGCTTTCCTTCTCCGGGGATGTTTTAACGTGCAGAGCGTGTTCAAGGCAAACTGGGATCAGGGAAATATCAAATCACCACATGTTTTAGTAGGCTGAACAACTTCCAGACATGTTTCCTTTCTGAGGTCCTTCCAGAAATCAGACTACTGGCAAACAAAGACAAAACTCAAGGTGCCAGGTGAATTAACTACACCAAAGCAAATTTCACAGAATTCATTCTATAAACGTAACTATTTGCTATTTCAAGCTAAACATTCATATCTCAACACAACTAACTTAGGCACATGATATAGATAAAGGCTTTTTGTCATCCAGATATATCAAGAATTTCTAAGCTCTGTATTTTACACTATTTCAATGAGAAAGCAAATTTCATTTTAACATGAATTTACAAAACAAATCAGCTGGTCAAACCATTAGAAGTAAATTGATATGTTGCAATTTATAAAATGCAAATTATGAAATAATTACATTTGCTAGCAACATCTACATATTTCCCATGTCTGCCTGCAGCCTTTAAGTAGCCATTTGGCCTATTATGCTTAGATAACCACCTGGAACTCCTTCCTGGGAAAGTTCCCAAGTCTAGACACTAAAAATCACATATGTTTCCAATTATAAGAAACTATTACTATAAGGCCAACATAAATCTCCTACATCAACAATCAGTTGCCAATTATATCACATTCCACAATATGCCTTCTTACTATAACTAATCTATGGAATGCTTAGCCTAGAAAAATCAATAAAATTAGGAGAAAAGGAGAAGTGAAAATATCAGACCTTGACATCAGAGTGAACGTTTGAACTCAAACGTTAGTTTTGTATGGAAAAAGAGATGCAATGAGCTGGATCAACAGAACTATAAATTTTTCTGTATAAAAAGCTTCATTGTGCAAACAATGTTGGCTGTTACCCACAGTATCCGTCACACTCATTCCTGCTTCACGCAACAAGATTTTTAAAAAAACTTTTGACAAAAAAATTGGTGGTTTTTTGTCCTGTTATGTTACACATCCACTACACAAGAGGCCAGAATTACAGTAAGGCTTTTTTGAACTATGTAGCAAAATCCAGTGGGATCTGTTCCACCTTCTGTCAACCACTTTCAGATGTTTTTACCATTATTGTAAACAGCAACTACCAAAAATCAGCTGATTTTTAGGAGATTCTAGAAAACAAAGATGATTCAAAATGCCATTAGTGGGAAAACAGCCTTTACCCAAACCAAACTGCATACAGGAAAAATGACATTTTATACATAATATATATATGGGGAGACATATCACACTTCACAGGACTAGTAAAAACACTCATAATTCACCTACAGTATTAAAGCATTTTCCCTTTGTGTTTCCCACTGAGGGGATTGATTCATCTGCTTTCTATAACCAAGCAGTATTACCTTAATGTTTATGGATATCACTATATTAATTTAAGTAGCAGTGAATTCTTTATGAAAAATTATGACGTTTTGCAGCAGAAACAGTGTAATTTCAGTTTTAAATTGTGAATTTGTTCTGAAAATGATAACTTCCTGCAGTTTACTAAGGGGGAAGAACATCCAGAAATAAAAGGATTGAAATCTTGGTTTCCAGGACAGGCGACTTCTGAAGATTACAGCCCCTCTTTCCAGGCAAATCAATCAACCTTTTCAGCTTATTTGTTATCAAATATGTTAATTTGTTGGCAACATCTTATAAAGGAAGCTTTAAATGCAAGCAACAAAAAACTCTGCTCTTTTTCTACTTGTCCTTGTTTTGTTCTGACTAGCATGAAAAGCTGGTCAAGATTTTTCTGTAGTTCATAAATTTTGAAAGGAAAACCTCAGGTCCTGCCCAGATTTTGTCATTACAATATTAATTTCAGCACAAAGTCCAACTTAGATTTGGTCTAAACAGGACCAAGAGCTTCAAGTCCCTCCTTCACTCTATTCAGGTTATTTTGGTCCAGATTTGTGTAACATTTTCTACTGGCATGTTTCTCTTTGCACAAATAACCAATATGCAGTAATGGAAAAATAGGTGCAACTACATAAACCATGGAGGACAATTGTTTGAAATCATTAAATGAGCCTAATCCCATGCTCCTCTAGACCCCTGCTGCTGGAATACCTCAGCATCTACTGCTGTCAGAACTTGCATAAAAGTAAAAGAACAAGGTGAGCAAAACACTACAAAGCTGTCTTCTTAAGTTACCAGAGAAAACTTTAGTATGTGCTTGCATTTATTTAAGTTCAACAAATTCCCGACATTCTGATGACTGTAAAACATTCTAGGGAAAATTATACTTGTCAAATTGCTAAAAGCGTTTCTTTTCCTAAATACCATAAATTTCAATGCAAGTTGGTCAGAATCTTAATTTCAGCAACAATTGAGAATCAGAAATACTTCTGATAGATGGAAAATATATATAACATTAAGGCTGAAGTTCTTCTCCTTCACACTCATCAGAAGTTGTTCCTTGGAACAGAGGAGTCACCTCAATAACACATTTCACTAGGAATTATCTGGCACGAGACTTACATTTATAACACAAGGAATACTATCTTCCCTTATAGGATTTTCCGCAAGTTAATTTATTGGGCGAAGCAATAGTGCTAAAAAAAGGGAATTTTGACACAGGAGTTTCAAGGTCAGTCTGTTTTTCTCCATATTTGAGGTCTTTAAATCTTCAAAACACGGAGATGTCAGCACATATATTTCATTTGAGAGGTCCATCAGTAGTAAAACATGGAGAGTGGTTATCACCTTTCACACCTCAGAAGTGACCTACATTCCAAAGAATTCTGAGCAGCTCACGTGTCGGTGAGACTACAATAACAAAGCACTTAGGCACATTGTACAACCATTAACTTAGGAACAGTGCACATTCAATTTTGCCCTCCATTTTTCCTTTTGAAATGGAATTATGCTCTGGGTTAATGTATCTGGTTGTATAAATAGCTCATTCAAGGTTTAGCAAAAAAAAAACTTAGAAAAGCATAGATGCAAATGAATCGTGTCAAACAAATTAAAGCTTTCCCCCAGACAAAGGGTGGGTTTAAAACCTACAGTTTCTCAGTATTATTGTCAGATTAAATTCAATATAATTACAAACCAAACAATTATCAGAATGCTAATTTCATGGACAATACATTAATTCTTCTCATTTCTTAATTACTCGCCTTATAACACCAAGTTATATTACTGTTTACCTTCAAGCAATTCCTGAAAACAACATCCTGGGAGGCAGAGGAACTTTGAGGTGTTTTTAATGACATCTTCAAAGAGTAAAAACTTGGCTCAGTACTAAAAAAGAAAATTCATGCTTAACCTGAAAAAAAAAAATTGGATTTACATTAATCATTCAAAAGGAAAACACACTTGCTTTTCATGTTTTAAGAACTTCATATGTTGGATAGTTTTGCATTAATGGCCTCACTTCTGTGAACAACTTAAAACTTTATATACTTGGAGTCACTCCAATTGACCTTTTTCAGCTTTGTGTTCTAAAGGAAATCCCCTAAACATCCAAGGAAGCCCCACTTTTCTGACAAGTAGGTAGCGACTAGTATTTCAGAATTATTTTTTCCATACATATACAGTGCTTAGTACTCATACAAAGTCACTAATTGCTAAACCTCATTGAGTTCCAGTTAAATACAGACTTCCCATCTACCAGGGTTACTTTCGAAAGTATACAGATATCAAAAAATACAGATCAATAACTGGATTTTCAAGAGTACACAATGGTTTAGGCAATATTTCATACATTCTTACAGAAACTAGATACTTTACCTGGTTAGATCCTTCTGAAAATCCTAGAAGGTGCCTGCAAGTGGGAATTTTAATCCTGATCTTTCCTATCCATGAGTGCTTGACTTTACATGCATTACTCTTTGAACACCAATACTCATTTTTCAGCATTTAAATTTTTAAGTCTGCAGCAGAGGTACCTGCATGTACTGTATTACTGCTCTACTAGCTACATGCAGTGGATTATTTTTTAATAATATGAGGAATTAGGTTATGACAAAAAATAAAGCAGCAAGATCTCAAAAATTTCCATTGATTTGACAGAAAGAACTGCAGTTTGGGAGACTGTGAGAAGGTGGTTGGTTTGATTTTCCAAACCCATAGAAATGCAATATTTAGGAGCAGCATGTGACAACTGCATTGGCAACACTTCCAGAAACCACAAACGTGCCCATGCCCCACCCACTGTGCCAAACAAGAAACTCAGCACTCCGACACCAGGTGGGGAAAAAGGACATCAAGACAGGGAGAACTGAGGACTGATCCTCTGCCCACTGCAGGCAGTGAGGATTTTATCACTGAATTACACACAGTAGAACTATTAATTGGGTTACCTGCAAGACAGAGCATGAGAGCTGTTAAAAAGAAAGGTGGGATAAAATAAAAAACAGCACTGATGTGTCAGTAACCATAATACAATCAGGGATAATTTGTGACCTAATTGAGAAACAGAGGCAGGGAGATAAATTTCCTCAGTGCTGTATGAAACATTAGACGTGTGCTCTATTAAGGATGATGAGATTTGTGTCTCTAATTTGGCCTGAAGTGCACACAATGTCCTATCCTCAAATATTTCTGCAAGTACATTTTTCAAGTTCTCAGCAGAGGAAGGAGTGCAGATTATGTGGCTTGGGCTGAAACAAGCCATTCATCAATAAATACAGCAGCAGTAATAAGCAATGAAATTAGCTGGGATAAGGCATAACTAGCAAGTGAAAAAAAAGAAAGAGAGAAAAAGGCAGAAAAGGTGATGGTAAGGATACACAGCTAACATGAGACAAAATGAGCCATAAATAGGGAGTGGCACAGGCTGTGAGAAAGGAAAGTGTCACTCAGCAGTAGTGACACACTAACACACATTGCCAGGATGGATGGACTCGGGGATCAGACAAGGCACAAGGAGCAGCTGCACATGTAGGTCACTGCAAAACACTGATTTGAGAGAGATCAAATGCATTTTACACCCCAGTATCAACAGGGGTGCACAGAGGACTGATTCTTAAAATAGGACTATTATCGACTAAGAGGAGAAACCCAAATGCTGTAGGAACTTTGACTCTTGTAGTTGCAGATGCTGTTTTAACCTAAGAAATTACACAACATCCTAAATTCTCAATGAGAAAGAAATTACCTTCCAAACTTGTGAGAAATTAAGCTGGGGAAGCAAAGAGATATTTACATTCCTGGTTAGACATGGATCCCTCAGGATGAGAGTGGTAGCAAAACAGGGAGAAGCTCATTTCTCCTAGAGCCAAATCCTGACTGCAGAAAAAACACATCATATTTACTTCAGAGACCTGCCTTCACCAAGCAAGGAAAACAAACAAAATCCTACTTTTTGCAAGAAAGTAAAATTCTAATAAAAAGCATGAAGTTCAACTCTTCCAGTTTTCCAGACCCTCAAGCAAACCTCCACTCCCTGGCTACTAAAACTCACCTGAGGCACTCCTGTAGCTCTTCTGCAATGCTCAGCAAGCCAGTGGAACACTTGATGAAAGACAGGATGTGAGTGTTTGTAGGTCACTGTAAGGAATATTGAAAAAGAAAAGGGAAAATCACAGAAAAATTGGATTTTGTTAAGTTTAACTTTGATATCAAAACAGAAACATTTTAATCACCAATGAGAAGTACAAATTTGAGAGAACAGCAAGCAAATGGTTTTTACAGCGTAGTGTGCCTTACAATGCCCTTTTCAATTGTTTTCATTGCAGTGTGGAAAACCCCACAGGCTCCAGTGGAGGACAGGTTCACCTCTCAGGTTTACTATAAACAGGAAAAAAAAAAAAAAATCACCGTTGCAAACACCCAATAGTCTGAGAAAGAAGAGAGAGAAAGAACAGGAGCACAAACAGATGAGCCAAGCTGAAAAATCTTCCAGAACAATGCAGCAGGTTTCACCTCTCCACTTCCAGAGAGTGTCTAAGCCATCCTACCTTCCAACTCAGGAACCTGCCACTTCCACTAGATCAAACAGACATTGGTGACCTGCTTTGCATTGTTCACAAAAGTCAGATTGGAAAGCTCCTGGGAGGAGACATGTACACTATTGGCTGAGAGATCCCTTGGAGACTTGAGTGCTGGTTGGAGGATATCCCTGCACAGAACACCCAGCACTGGCACATGAACTAAATCAGGTGGAAAGGCAAACGACACGAAGCACCTTAAGGACCCCACTCAGATGTGCTTTGTGAGGAGAAGGCTCAGATGTGAATTCATGCAGCTCTGAGGCAGCACTGCAAGCATCTGTTAGGCACCACGGGCTCGGCTCACTGGTGGGAGGCTGCTTCTTTAAACTGTTCCAACAGCAAAAAATAGTTTCCAGACAAGCTTCGACTTTCTAGGAGAATTCCCCAAGGGGGGGAGAAGCCACCACATGACGTGTCATGGAATTAGATCAGCACTTTGCTACCCTTGTATGGCAGTTGGTACAGAAGGGTATGGAAAGAGCAAACACTTCAGTATGTGGACAATACCTCAAGCAGCTAGAAATACATTAAACCAGCTTTTAATTAGCTCTATTCTTACACCAGGATGAGACTTGTCCTCTATTTACTTGAGTATAAGATGGTTTACAGGAATTTTTTTCCTTCTAAACTTGTATGGGATAGGGAGTCTGAACTGGAGATAGAACAGATATTAAAGCAGCACCCTTTAGATAGGATGCACCATTATTCACAAGAATTTGTGAACATTTTGAAGCTCAGGATGTGCCTAGTAAGAATTCTCGACATCTGGTTATGTCTGAGTCCAACCTCACTGAGTTCTGAGCCACTGGGATTTTCACAAAGCAGCTGCAAAATATTGCCTGGCTGCCCTCCAGCTACTGAGACTCTGAGGACCGTGTCTGGCAGGACAGACCAGGCAATGTGTCTTCACAAAAATGTGCTGTAATTACGAGAAATCACTCACAAGGAAACAGCATAAGAGAAACAGGGGCAGACATGCAGGACAGTGAGTTTCAGGACCATATGAAGACATTAATCAGCATAAAGAATGAGCTTCAGGGTCAGTACAGACAAGAAACCAAAGCAGCCAGATCATAGCAGGAAGGGAGTCATTTCATCTGATATAATGGACTGGGGAACAGCTCTCAGGGGGTTGTAATCACTGAGGATGGGTGAGCAGCTTTTGATATCAGCCATCACACACATCACTCCAGATGGAGAGTTCCTCATCTCACACATTCCTGTTTTAGGGATACGTGAGAATAAACTGTGGCAAACATTTTCATGACCCATCTTACTTTTGAGCACACTTGAAAGGCCAGCAAAGCTAAAATTAAAAATTAGTAATATAGAACAGCCATTCTTACTTTAAATTTTACCTGCCAAACCTTTGTCAAAACCTAATATATCCACTGACATCTGTTTAATCTTTGGCATTAAAAATGCTTCTGCAATTTTAATTACTAACATTTGAAAAATCAGTGACAAGGAACCAGGCAGTTTAATTTGCCCATGAATGCAAGTAGTGAGCAGCAACTTGAAGGAATTTATTTCAAGCTTAATCCTAGGGGAAACATTTATATGAAGAAAAAAAATCATAAATCTTAAATTACTGATATTTACTAGTGAGGAAAAATCAATTTAAAAATGGTTAAAGAAATGCTGAAAGACATCTTGACTACTATGAGGAATTCAAAGCAGTTTTTTCAAAGATAAGCTTAACTGTAACTTTCAATAAAAAAAAAAGTGGCTGAAAAACTATACTAGAATAATATATAAAAGACAAATTGCTTTGTCAGCCATGATCTGAAACTAAAGCATGAAGGTGGCACCTGGCTTCATCTAAGGGGGAAGCTTAGAAAATTGATGCCCAGGTGTCACAGTGTGCCCCAGCAGGGACAGCTGGGGCACAAGTCCGCACACAGCTGTTGAAGGCAGAACTGCCAGGAGAGACAAACACCATGGGCACCAAAGTCCCCACACTTTCACAGTGCCAACAGTGCCAGTCTTCACAGATGGGGGATTTTTGAAAACAGAGGCAAGAGTATTTGCTGTGAGGACCAGCAGATGAGTATAAAATTAAGAATTAAGGTGGTACTGCCCACTCATACTTGTTTTAAAAAATCACTGAGTGACCCACTGCAAGAGCAGGTTTGCATACTTAGCTCCATTTAATTTCATGTTTCCATATCTGTTCTTTTATCACTGTTGCTAATTACATCCTTGAGCATATTCCTGCCAGCATAATGTTTCTGCTCATCTCCTTTTGGCCAGGGACTGTTGCAGTAAATTCATTGCTTTTCTTGGGGATTTCTCCATTGCCCAAAGATTCCTACTGCCTCATCCTGGACAGACTTCCTCCAGACCTTGGGACAAAAGTGGAATAGTGAAAAAAAAAAACAAGACCATTTGCAACAGAAGCAGAAGAAAACTTCTTGACAAGATGAAATGATCTCACTCCATTCAGGGGGAAAATATTCCTAAAAAAACAGGAAACCAATTTTTGCTTAAATGAGCCTTGGCACAAGCCTTACAAGAGAGATGTCTGGGAAATACAGACCCTCTGAAAGGTGAGCACTGCACTCACCAGGGCCTATTGATTCCTTGCTACAGCCTCAATTCTGCAGAAACTGACATTTCCTCGAAAGACCAATGCTAAAAACCAGATCATTTTGTGGGGGATTTGGACTTAGCCAAACCCTGCAACACCTGGCTGGCTCAAATACTGAATGTTTATTGTTTGGGGTTTTTGCCAATAAGATACAATGCAAGCATTTTCTCGGCATATCTAATGTGTGCTATTTCCATGAGACCCTTTGTTTCAATGAAAATACAATATAGTCTGAAATAAAGCAGAGAAATAATTTCCTTTGCCATTTGAAAATTATTCTGATCCTTGCTACTTACTGCAACAGTAAGGACAGATGTTCCAATTGTCTGGGGGGAACTTTTTTCTGTGTGTGTGTTTTATTTTGTGTAGGGTTTTAGGTTCTGAGGGCTTTGTTTGTTTATTCTTAAACAAGTTTTGCCTTAAAAGCTGATCTGGTTGGTTCCCTGTGGCAGCAGGGTACAGCACAAGATGGAACTATCTCTGTTAATCACATGGTACTACTGCAGTTCAATCACATTGTAGGATGCAGACAAGAAATGTCATAACAATCCTTGGAGTCAGTTTACCAAAGAGCCATTTAATCTAACATACATTAAACATCAGCTGCTGAACAGAAGTTCATACTAATTTCAACTTAATTGGAATCACAATGCAAATCCTCTACCTTGCTACAGGCTGCAAAAGGAAAGCTGAAGTACATTTGATTAACCAATTGCACCACAGAAGAACAATGAATAAAAATGGGTCCTGCTCTGCCCAGAGCTCTGTGTGGGCAATGTCCTGCTGAAGATACCAAGTGCTGTAATTACCTGGCAGACAGCAAAATTGGACTCATTGGACCATCCCTCCAAGTTTTTACATGTAACTGGGTAGACAGTTTCCAGGGAATTGAAATCAGGATTAAATCAGACTGGAATATCTTCATCTGATGTTGTCATATTGCAATTTTATTTGGGTTTTTTCTGGTTTAGTATGGATCAAGTGCAGTGCACATAAAGATCAGTTCGCACAATTGGAATTCAAAGGAAAGTATTCTAAAATGCTGTAGTGGTAATAAAAATTGAACACTGATCCACTATTTATTTAAGTAAAAGTTATTTCAGAAATAAAACCACATTTAACATCTCAGCCTAATTACAAAATTAATGAATTAAATGTATGAAATACGCTTGGAATTTCTCAAGGGTTCAATATTTCCTGGACTCTATATGAACAATCTCACTGGAAAATATTGCATATAACAAGTTAGAAGTGGCTGAAAAAATCAGTAAAATACATCTAAACACAGAATAACATCAAACTCAACCTACACTTTAGGTAAATAAGTATAAAGGAAAAAACACCTAAACTGTATCACTGCACATTGTGATCGATTGCACGAGTGAGAGGCCAATCAGATCAGACCTATATTAATTGATAATAAATAATAATGGACAGGGACTGGCCTATCAGGATTCACCTTAGAAAAATCCACATCAACCTAAACCAGACCGTTCTGGGTTCCTTCTCCTGTACTGATGTGTGAATACTGGGAACCAGCCCCGCGGGCACAGTGACCTGCAACAGCAGCAACACCTCCTGCCACCCTCCACGGCTGACAAAACCTCCTGAAAGACAAGATTCCAACAGTAAGAAGGAATTTCCGGGCACACATTCAAAAGCTTCCGTGTTTATGGCGTTGATTTGTGATTTTAATGCCTGAGAGTTATTGCAAATCATTGCGTTTCTGACTTGTGCTTATTTATGATCAGCTCCAAATCAATGAAAATCTTAGAGTTACACTGGCTGCTGTCTGAAAGAGTAAGAATAAAGTGCATTTTATGGTGTATTAGTAACTATGATCCAGTAACTATGATTAGTAACTATAATCCCTTACAACACAGTCACAAGCACAGCCCCTGCTTTCCAGCATACTTGCCAAAGAAACTGTTAATAATAGGCTATTTCACTATTGCCTCTGGTTTAAACCATTGCTGGAAGGCAGAAGGAAATTTTTAATTTTTTGTTTTCTTTTCACAAATTATAAAATCTGCAAATTATTAGAGTGCAAATTAACAAGTTTCTACTGTGTCTAGTTTATGTATATTTAAATCCTACTTTATTGGCTCTTAATTAAATACATATAAGGAACCTCAGTTTGAAACACCACCACACTCTCCTAATCCCTTCATTATTTTCTCTACACAGTCCTTTTCTGATTTCCCATTTCAAATTGTTTTCTTTGTAAGCATTTTAAAACTACCTTTTACTGTTTCTACTTTCTAATTGCAAGCACTCTAAGATATGAATTTATCCTAACAGAGCCTCCTTCTTTGCAAGTACTGTTTCTAAACACATGAGAGCTAAGGTGAAAGGCATAAAGACCTTACTATAAACCATTGAAGAGACTTGTATCAGGAGCAGAAAAGAGGTCACATGAGAAGGGAGTTGATGGACTCTGTTTGAAGAAGGAAATTAGTTTCTTAGGTATAAAAATGATTTCCAAAACAGCGATAAACTGTATGTATGATGTAGTTCAAACTCAACAGATACCTTTGGCTGAAGAAAAGCAATGAAATGAAAGGCTCAGCAATGTCATAATCATTATTTCTGAAACACCTGCATTCTTTCAGGCTAGACTGACAAGCAGATGTTGGCCTTCCTACACTCTGCCCTGATTGCCCAGACACTCCAAGGGCAGCTCTAAGCAGAGCTATAGTCTGTGCCAGGATGCACATCCTGCTATTACTCTCTTACTGATGATTTACTTGGCATGGCAGCACTTAAATTATCAGGCCAGAGGCAGAACCAGGTGATGGGCACACATCATTCCCTTACTCCAGTTGTAATTGTCCCTTCAGATCTTCTAGAAATGCTCATGTACATTGCCTCCTAAACAAATAACATGCTTTTGCCAATCCCTTTGCTTTGCCAGAAATGGAGCATGAGGAGCTGCTCCAGCAGCTATAAAAGGGGTTTAATGTCCAGGCAGGGAAAAGGGAGCAGCAGGAAACAATAATATTTTCACCCAGCTGAGCTGCAACTGCAGGAGGATGTTGAGGATGTTCAAGGATGCTCACCTGCAGCTTAGTGCAGAGACCAGCATCTAAGGGAGTGTGCTCAGAGATACACTCTCCATTTGCAGGGCCTTGCCCTTATGGATGTATACTTTTATTTTCTGAAATAACAACAGCTAAGTTTGGCAAATCTGTACGTCACAGCCCTTTTTTTCTTGCATTTCATGGAAGTGTTTGTTAAGCTGGAGAAGATAAGTTATTTCATGAATAAAAGCATTCTTCTATTCCTAAATGATCTATAAACAGACTGATTTTTATAAACTCATGGATTATTCATGTATAAAAATCCTGTATTCAAATATATTACTGCCTACAGTCTGTTTGTTTACTACAAGCCGCTCTTACAGCTTCAACTATTTGTGTCATACTCGATTGTAAATCACATGGTATTGTTTCTGATCCAGAGCTGGATGAATGAAAATGTTATAAAGGAAAAGAAAAATGAGAGACTTTACGATGAAGATGAAGCATTTTCAGAAGCCACCTTTCAGAGAAACCATACACTTAGAGTCTCCTGTGTGTAAATAGAACTCAAGAGAAAGACTAAGGTGGGGTAAAACATCCTCAATCATTCAGGCAGCATAACATTTAAATTTTTGCAGTATTCTTGTAAGTTCAACTATTTGGCTTCTGCATTACAGGGAATGCATGTGTTGAAGGAAGTACAGGAAAACCTAGGTCCCTGGAGCTCAAATTTAAATCCCTTACACACAACAAAAGTAAAATGGAGACTGCAATGGGGAAACTGCAATCTGTTCTTGGTTTGCAGAAGCTTGTGTTTAATTCATTTACTGAACAGCAAATATTCTGCACTACAGCATTAATGAGAATAGATACAAAAAGCTTTCAAACTTAAACAAAGAAATGGCTGCTACTTTAGGGTATTTTCAAGCATTTCCCAGAGATTAACGTATGAGGCAGATGCTCGAATACCAGCACACAATACTTTAATTTAGTTCAGCATCTCTGCAGGCAGTGGCTTCTCCATTACAGCTGGTTCCCAGAACACAAGAGAATGTTATTGCAGGGCACTTTTAGATTAAAAACCCCAAATAAGCGGTTAGACTTTACACACATCAATCTTTTGTAAATACAATAAGGCAGATTTAATTGGTTTTTCTTTCATTTTATAACAAATGTTACTATCTATTTTATAAGCAAGCTATTTAAAAAAAAACCCATGGAAAGGATTAGAAAGCAATTCCGTAAGTGAGAAAATAGGGGCAGGGAGTTACTGTGGAGGAATGTCAGCAAGTGCATAGCTAAGGTTGTTTACTCAATGCCAAATAATCATCTCTGGAAGTTGAAATAATAAACTTAAATAGTTTCAAACCAAGTCTTGCAAGAAATGGAGAAGTTATTGAAGCAGTAGAGGAAATTGGAGAAAAAAAAACAACCTACCACATAAAATGAACCCACATAACAAATATTAACATGATTACAATGTATGTTTTATCTAAAAGAGTGAGGATGAATAATGCCTGACCAACAGTGACTGGCCTGATCTGCAAAGCTCAGAATGGAAAGCAGCCTCATGGAAACGGAGGTGTTTGAACACATGGTCCCAGTTTGAGCCCCAGTCAAGCCTGAAAAAAATATTTACAAGCTGGTCTTCTGTTAGTTTTCTGTGAACAACACTTCAGAGTTACGAATTTCTAGAGTTTGAAAGGATGTCTGACAGTGTGGATGAGTGAACATGGAGAACATTAAATCTTATTTACAGCTGTGCAAATATTCAGGACTATTTTCCAGTTTTATCCTGTTGCACTGCTAACGCTCAATACAGAATCTATTTGTAACAATGCCCACACATCCACATATAAAAATACTTCAGTTCAAAGCCTTGAGCACTTCAGCTAAGGAAGAAGGTCTGTACCTCTGAGTGACCCGTCCTTTTCCCCAGAGGACCAAACATCACACAGGCAGAGATATGTATTCAGCTGCTGGGCTGCATTTTTGCCAGAAGGGTTTTAACATTTTGCTGGGCAAAACAACTGACAGCAAAGTCAGTTACAATTTCTGAGGGCATTATCAAGAAAGAAGGGATTAATTAAAAAAAAAAAACCAAAACCAAACGGCCAACCAAAAAACCCAAAAAACCTGTGTTAAAAACAAAACCATATTAAAATTATATATATTTATATTTATTTATCAACACCTTTCTACCAAGCTCTCTGGCAGGACTGCTGCTCAGGTCCAGAAAAGACCTGAAAATCTGAGCTCTTACTTCAGTAAAGAAGTTTCCATAAAGTCCTGTTTCACCTAATTATAGACTTCAGCCCCAATGTGGAACAAATTAACATAGCTCTGTAACTTATTGGACAGCTGACCTTGCAGTGACCTAGCAGAGTAATAGAGTTTCAAGAGTGAAGTTTTCTGCACTCAGATATCCATAGAAATGAGCTAAATTCAGAATGTTTCATTTACCTGTGTCTATTCCACATCTGAAATCCTGACTTTTTTTTTATTGTTCACCTCCTGAGGGGTAACATAACTCTTGCTTTGACTTCTGTGTCTCTGGCACGTTCCTCTCCCCAGCCAAATGGGTTTCCTCCTCCTTCTCCTTCTTGCAGAGCTTACAAAGATGTCTGTGCACACTCTTCCTCCCTCTTTGGCAGTTCTGCTGGCTCTAATTTCCATAGCAGGAAACTCACCTCGCTAATAAATCAAAGAGCAATGGAAGAGGTGACTCATCACCTTCCTGTAAGTGGTTAAAATAAAAATGGACTATGGTCATTTCTGTGGTTTCCACTCTTCTTTTCTTTAAGCTCTACTCCCCCCACCCCCCTGCTGTAGATTTTATCATATCCCTGAGTTATTTTCAGCTTTTAGTGCAACATATTAGATCTTCTCTGCTTGCCTTTGTCATGTCATTTGATCCTGCTTTCCCCTCTTATGTGCAGCATTCATGGGTCTTCTGTGTCATTAAAGTCTCTTCCTTTATTACTGTCTCCCCAGGGGTCAACATCATGGAAGGGAATACCACCTGGAATATCCCTCTTTTTTTTCTGATTACCAGATGTGGAAGTTTTATGCAATAAAATCCAAGCATCCCCAACATTAATTTGCCATTATCAATTTTCTCTTTTTACCATTTTTCTTCTTCTTTGCTTCTGTTTCGTGAGTTCTTTTACTCAGAGTTTGAATTAAAATGCAGGAGACCAAGAGTTCATCTTTGGACTTAGTTGTTTATTATATTTTATTTATAATACAGCTGCACAGAGTGTGCCTCCAAGTCAACAAGGTAGAAAATGGCCGTGAGTGCTAACTTCCAAGGCTTTTTAAGGTACAAATCACCCAACCAACTAACTTGTTTTTATTTATAATCCAATAACTAGCTGTTCATGACCTGCAGTGCAGAATTTTTGACCCAATACCAGAGCACCCAGATTTGTGAAGAAGAAGGAGAAAAGAAAAAGAACAAATCCACACCCAAAATCCTCCATATTGTTACATATATCCCATAAACCTAATTTCCTATATCTCTACATATTCCACCCAGTGATATAACTTCAATTACACAGCAACAACCTCACTGTTATCACACAATTTAGGGAGCCTTTCCCAAGGCTTCAGGTCAAATGCAGTGTGCTTCTGAGGATCACTGTCTGTCAGCACTGAAAGGCTGAAATCTCAGAACTCAGGGTTCCAACACCCCAATATACAGTGAACTTTCTGCCAGACTTATGGCAGGACTGCATATGTCTCCAAATGTAAGCCTACCACCTCCAAAGTGCACTTTGATCACAAGAATCCATAGCAAACAATGCATTACACGTGGGTACATGTACACACTATGACCAAACCATCCCGCAGCTCCAGGAGGAGGACTGGTTTGGGTCACATTACAGGTGTAGGATTGCAGCATCCAGCCCTTGAGGGCACCCAGAAAAGGTTGACCAGCAAAATAGCTCTGCAAATAGAGCTGTATTTAGGAAAAAATAACTTCCAGCTTTAAAACAGGAAGCAATTTTTTTCTCTTTCAAATACCACAAACCAGCAGATTTCACAAACCTTCACGATCCTTATTGACAATGCAGACCCCTGAGCTGCTTCAGTATTTAATGGCTCCAAATTCTCCCAGAGTTAAGCTTTGCTACTACAATACCATCTGCTAGTGCAGATATGCCACACAAATTCCTCAGGAAATTAGCAGAGCCGCTTCCAAGCACAAAGCTCTGTGCTGGAGGATTCCCATGCAGAGTGCTCTGAACTTGCACCGAGCTGCCTAATGCACTTTCCCATGGCCAGGCTCTGAACAGGAACTTCATTTCCAGAATCTAGATCATGTGTTAAAGCATAACCAAACAAAACTCCAGCATATAAAAGAAAGTTTACAACAGCACCGTGAAGATTTTCTGCCTGTTTGCTTTTACTGAAGTGAGATCAGTATTTTGAAGTTGAAGCATGATGTACACAAAAGCCAAGCCAGGCAGAAGAGATGTTCTTAACAATAGAAGTTGTGGGCCAATCCTTAATTCTTCTTGGCTCTGCCTTCCAGGAAAGTGAAATTTATCCATGCAGCCAAGGTTTCAGGGTCACCATGCTCAGTTTAGCCAGGACATTGCTGCCTGTAGCTGTTTGTTTCCAAACCAAGTACAGCTTCACTGCACATCGTGGTCTCAAGGGACATCAGGGTCTCCAGGGGCCAGAGGACAACATGAAGCTTAGGCCTGGAAGTGAACTAACTGCCATAGGACTGACCTGTGTCCCCAAAGCCAAGGACACACAAAAGAAGCATGAAAATTGACCTGTGTCCTTCCTCACAGAGTGCCAACTCCCTTCAGCCACAGACCTGCCCCTCCTGCTCCATCCAGGTGCTCTTTGCTTCGGAGGTTTAGCCAGCCCTCCAACATTTCTTTGATTTGGGTGCTTAAAAGAATTTTTAAACATTCTTTTCCATCTTCCTAGACTTGCATGCTTTATATTATTTATCTTTTCCCCTTGATTAACCAGCTGAAAAATCAATAGCAGTGTGTTTTATCATAATTTCAGAGGAGCCCTCTGTTGAGTTATGCCGCTATTTTAGGAACTAGAGCAGTTTGTGAATCTATATAAGTAGTTTGGAAAGCTGCTCTTTCTGCTTTTGCCCTCCCTTTTGCTTTGGACACAACACAGAAATCTTTCTATGCCTCTGCATGGTGAAAATTGATATAAAACAGCTTTGGTCATTTTTATATACTTTTTTTTTTCCTGCTAAGAAAGTTAATACTATGGAAAAAACTGGTCAGGAGGATCAAATGTTTATGCAGGACGTCATGCTGCTTTGGTGTGCCAGCTCTCCAAGAGTCTATAAGGAAGCCAGCCAGACGGACTCTGAAGCCTGCACCCTGACCCCAGCGACCTTTTAATTTTTCAAAGTTTATCTAGCCCCATCCCAGCAGTACTTGCATTGAAACCAATCCCTCTGCTCCTGGATTTTTGGCAGAAGGTGACTTCCTTCATATGGAAAAGTGTTTAATACCAATTTAATGGTCTGTCTAGCCACTGTAAGCCCCCAACCCCCTCCCTGAGTCTCCCACTGGCAAGAAACTGTGAAATAATATGCTTGAAATAGCCCCAATTCTTCTCCTCAGTGTGATAGTTGTTTTTCTAATAAGCAATTTTTTTAAAAAGCCATAGAGGAGAAACTATTAGCTACAGAGTTGAATGACATCTTTAATAAATTCCTTTCCATGCACATAAAATTTAAATTTTTTGCGGTAAAAAATTTTGGTTTTTTCATTATTTCTTCTCTTATACATTTGTACAGTCAGGAAAGGGCCCCAGCAGAACCCAAAAGGTTTCCATTCAGACTTGATAGCACCAGGAAAGCAAAGCATATTTATGCAAATCCACTTCTCCTCCCAAAAAAAAAAAAACCCAAAAAACACCCAATCTAAGTAAGAAGTTTGTCTTGGTTGTAAAAAGAAAGACCTTGGCACAATGCCAACAAAAAATCTTAACAGAGGACGTAATAAAAAGGAAATTGGGAGATGCTGTATTTTCCTAAAGCAACCAGTTTGTTGCTGTAAGAAATGTCTTGGTTCAAAGGAAGCTGCAACTGTCCTTTGAGAGAAGGGAAAATCTGAAACTTTACAGCAGGGTTGCTGTGTCAGGGGACAAAGGGCAGTCTCATGCCTCCCCCAGTGCCAGGATGGAGAGAGTAAAACAGCAGCCCAGAACCACGGGATAGATGCAACGAGTGGGCTTGGGATGAGCTTCAGCATCCTTTTAGTCAAGGCATTACATTTGAACAACCCAGACCTCTGCACTTTGGGGATCCAGGAACCAAAGCTGTTATACCAATGATTTCAGCTGCTTTCTGGCTTTAACAAAGCAATCCAGCCCCCAGCTGTACACCCCTTCAGACCTACACACCTACCCTACACACCCTGCTGTGAATATCAGCAACCTCCTGTGCCTTAAGAAATGCCAGAGAAGTCCATCTGAGGAAACATGAAGGAGCTGCCTGCAGTCTACACAAACTCCCATTTGGACTTAAAACACTGAATTTTCCAGGAAGAGGGAGGTACATTTAGAACATTTAGGAACAAGGACTAAAACCCCACGGTTTAAAGGCAATACGCTGCCCTGGGTTGTGCTGAAGTGCTGCTGCAGGGCAATATTTTGGCTGTGGCTGTGAGGGATTTGATGGCTTGTGCTGCAGAAAGGGTCACCTCCCTTGTCTCTTTGGAGCAACACAACACATTGGAAATTATGGAGGGAATGAAAACTTTTGTATGGATGCTGTTTATAACATTATTTAAGTTAGAATTTTCTTGAGTGAGTAAAAAAACCCAACTGAAAATCTAATCTAGAGTGACTGCTGGTTTTTCTCTCTCTAGAAATACCTGAACATACAAATATGCTCTAATACTTTCAAAAGCCAGAAAATCTGGTGCTGCCAGTCAAATAACAGCAAGGGAAGTACCAAGCAGGATCAGACACAAAGGTTTACAACTCCCATCATCTCCAATACTGACACTCCGCAAACATCCACAGCATCATCCTGCAGCTGAAAAAATCCTGTGTCATTAACAAGACCAAATGGCTGCAGTCCAAAATATTATGGTTTTATGTCATTTTTTCATCTCTTTGGGAGTGGTCAAGGAGAAGTACCATATCAACCTGTTCCACAGCAGCCCCAGGGCTGATGTCCAGCCCACTGGACTTCAGACTGAGGCCCAGCGATCAAAATAAATGTTTTCTTTCATGTGGCTGCCAGAGATGAACATTTTCAGAAGTGAAAAAATGAGAGAGATGGGGAAGGGAGGAGAACATGAAGAAACACAAAGTTCAGATGGAGATTTCCTGGTCTTTTTGATGTCTCTATGGGACATCTTCTGCACAGACCTGCCAGTCTTCACTTTAAGATCCACTGCTCTGTCTCATGGTCTAGAGCTTTCAAGCAGTGCCAACACCTACCTTTCAGGAAGGAGTTCAGGCTTTTTATTTATTTGGCAACAAATAATATGGTCATCCCTAATTCCTTTTCTAAATACCACATGGTGGCACAGCCTTGAAATTATGTCAGTCTCAACACACCACATGTGCTGTTAAACTGAGCACAGCTCACACACTCTAACCACAAAGAACCTAAAGAGATGAGCAGGGGACCTTTTCCAGAAAATGTCTCCAAATGACCAAAGAAAATAAAAGTTTCTTCAGAAAAATGCAGGTTATGATGCACCATGGCAATGCAAGTTTGGATATCCAAGACTATGAAAACACCCAATCAACTCTAGCTGTTTTGCAATCTCTCTAAATCCATCACATTGGGTAATTAATGGAAAAGGAGGAAGAGGGTGAAACGTTGTGCTTAGGTGTGGTTTGGAAGTTTACAGAGAATATATGTAGTTAGGTGTCCTATGTTTGTTTAATACTTCTGATCTGTGGTTATGGTATTATGCAATCGTAACTGCTCTGCTTGCTTCTTAGGGGTTCTAGCCTACAATTTAGCTTCAAATAGTTCAGCTGTACCGTTTCCCCCACTCCCATCCTTTCACTGTTAAGTGCTTTTTTCTTACCCCCAGAGATCAAAGAGATGTTTTTGTGGCTTGCTGTTCCATCCACATTCCCTCTCCCTCCTCTCTTCCTTCCTTCCTCTGCCCTCACTGCAGCACATCACCCAGCAGCCCAGGCATTAATCACTCACACACTCACACCAGCCACGTTCAGATGAACTCATGGAGTCAATATCCTGCTCTAGACATTACCCTGTGCTTCAACAGCTCCCTGGCTCTCACTTGCAGTGCACTGAATTCACAATTTCTGTCTGGCTGTTTGTCTAATTTTAAGGTCTGATTTTGATTCTGAGTCAAATCAAGTACATTTGAGTATTTGATAGAGCCTGTGAGTGTAGTAGGTAAAGGATAACTTAGGGAAAAGTCTCCAGATTGCTGTTTTCCTGGACTCTGCTGCCACCTCATTCCCACAGTGCCTTGACAAGGCTAAAGTTACACATTTGATTGGAACAGGGCAACAGCTTTATTTTCCAAACCCGAGAATCTGAGTCAGCTGAGGAATAAGAGGACAGACTTCATTTTACAGCGACATCAAATATAAAAACCACTACTCACAGTAGACTTATCCTCCCATTAGGCTAATTTAGGTTAAGTTTTACCAAACACTAAAATAAATGAGCTGCAGCTCTTTTTCCTGGTGTGATGCTGGGTAATGGTCAAGTGAGAGCTTGGATCAAGACCAGCTACAGCAGATCATGACAGATCTCACCTATTGCTTATTTCTTTGTATCCCATCACACTAAGAAGTCTTACAAATTATTAGAAGTTTCCAACAAAACGGGTTTGCACACTTAGAGGTTTCCTCACAAGCATTTGTTTTTCATGCATTAATATGCAGACACCTTCTGCATTGTTTTGCCTATGAGGTCATACAGTCAAAAAGGAACTCAGAGTCAAAGCAAAACCTGAGCTGATATTTTTCTGCCTTTTCAGGCAGGTTGAATGATTTTTTTCAAAGGCATCATTAAATATTACTTGTGAACCATTCCATAAATAACCCTTGCACATGTTGCATTGCAGCATTTAGTATCCAAATCCCCAGCTATTCTGGCTGGACTCTCAGGTGTGTGGTATATTATGGGATTCCCCACAGGATAAGCCAACCTTCATCTCCATTGTGATTATTCACAACTATATATTTCAAATTTAATGTCACAAATACATCTGTTATATAACACTGTTGAAATTGTTGTCAAAGTAAACAGCCCTGTCATGACCTTCCCTTATACAAAATAAATTTGGAGAAAGGAAACAAAGGAACAGAGTTAAATAGAGTTAACAGTTAGAAACACATATTGTAAATCTCAGAATATTGTTTTTCTGCTTTGCAATAAAAATACTGAAAAATACAGTGTGTATGAAGCCAAGGATAAATAACTCAAAATATTATGAATAAATCAGCAACTGAGTGTGTATAAACATCACCTCTCAATCCGTGTGGAGAATACATGAGGCATATTGAGAATGTTCAGTCACTTCCATAGGAAGTCCCCCAATTCCTGCTTCAGGATTTTTCATTCTACAGCACAAGGAGATGGCATTGTTCTGCTCTTCAGCTCACTTGAAATTGTTTACAGTGTATTATTAATTCACTGCTAATAAAGGACACAGTACAAGAACCCTGCCAAACAGTATTTTTGGTAGGGCGGAATAGGCCTTAATTCCAAACACATAAACAAAAGAAAAAAAAAATTATTGTCAAGGGACAGGGTTATTTTCCCAAAGGAGCATCTGTTCCTAGCACATCTCATGAAAATACATACAATAAACCATAAGTTCAAAACAGAACCTGTATTCAAACACTGCCCAACAGAATTCTACAATCCCTGGAAAACCTCTTTTAAATCCCCAGCAACCCGTAGGCTCGAAGAGAACCATTTCCTCTGTATACACTGCAGCTCTTCAGAACTGCAGCCATTTGGCAGTGAGTTTGCAAAGCCACAAAAGGATGGGAATTAGCCATGTCAGCATCTTCCCTAGCTGCAGAATGTAGCTCAACCCTTCACCCTGCCAAAAATCAGTTGTAAAAGCCAGCGTGACAGCCTGGAGGAAGGTAATCCTCGCCAGCTGTTTCCAGCTGAAGCCAACCACATCAGCAGCACACAGCAAGCACCAACATGCAGCAGCTAAAAAGGTACCTGAGAAGTGGGGAAGATGAAGTCTGATTCCAGGACCAATAAAGTGCCTCCAGGATGCTGCTGATGCTTAGCTGGCTTCAGCCAGCTGATCCAGCAGGGATCTCTGCAATGTGCCGGCAGCAGGTTATTAAGGACCTCAGTACCTGGGATGGGAAATTCTCATCAATCCACCGCCTTTGGGCAGTGCAGAAAAAGCCTAACTCTTTGCAGAACTGCTAACCAGAGTATCAGAGCTTAAACATATTTCAAACCTCGATTAAAAACCAGGTCTTATTATTAGGTAGGCGACAAAGCAGGGTTTCCCCGTTCTCTTTAGCACGTCTCAGCTACTGCCTGCCCACACGTGCTATGAGGCATGTGAGAGAAGTACTGACTGAGGCCCAACAACTCACACCATGTTCAGTTAAACTTGGGGGGAGCTGAGACCAAACAACCTGTCTTCTCTTCCCAGTGCCTTTGCTGATAGTAACTTTAGGGATGTCAGATCTGTTCTTACTTGTTCGTCTTAACTTCCTCCTTCACACATACTGAAACAAAAAAAGGGTTCTCTAACACATGTGTAGAAATTATGAAGGCTTACAGCTGTCATCTAAATATTTTTATTGAAATGATAATTAGCTGTTTCTAAAGGCTTGGCTTTACTACAAAGATAGCAAGTCAGAATAAGGGTATTAAGTTTCCTCTGTTATCAATCAGCATTTCTGTTCTAATGCTGCAAAATGTGCCTTTGAGGCACCCTCTCCTCTTGCTGCTGTTTTGCTTAAGGGAAAAAGTGATGACTTCTTATATTATACTCCATTACACCACACAGCTTAAGCTACATGCTCCCGCTACACTAAATGCACCCTTCTGTTCATCTACACAGATAACTAAATTTAATTACATTAATAATTGTTGTGGTTTAGTACGTTGCCAAAATTTACCTCCTAGCTTGTTAGACCTGCAATTTAATTAGCAGCAGTGAATTTTAAATGAATGATGTTATCTAAACAATTATTTAAGGGGGTTTGCTGTTGTTGTTTCTGCACCACCTAAACAAAATAAACAAAATAAGCTGTTTTCCTCACTGCACTAGTGAGGATTGAACCTGTAGCCCAGACACTTGTGGCATAAGGGAGAGATTCCTTTGGATCTGCTGGCAGGAGTTTTGAGGGTCAGCTACAATATAGAAATTTCACTAAGTGCCAGCATTCCTGGAAGTTTAGTTTTATCTGATTGATAGTAAATCCACAGCGGTTTTTATACTTCAGATAAGGTCCTGGCTGAACCTGTATTTCGAATATTCACACTCACCTTGAGCTTTTTGTTTCTGATACACAACAGACAGAAGCCTCTGTCAGGCTCTTCCTTCCCTGACAAGCGACTCCAAATCTCCTTCATTAATTTGAATTCAAACTAAATCCTCTTTATCTCGGACCTGAAGATGATAACGCATGCTTGTCATTCTCTTGTAATCAATACAACCTTAAGCTTAAGCAAACTCTGATTTTAGCCAGCTGGTAATCACTATTCATTCCTCTACATTTATTTTAACTATATTAGCCATATTCCAACAATGTCACTCATAAATTTCAACCACTAGGAAGAAAAAAAACACCAAAGAAACCTTAAAAATAAAATAAATGCCAAACCCACAATGTTTCTTAACCTCATCAGTCCCCCAGGTGGGTATTTTGTTGCTGCTCTCCATGAGGTGGGTTATTTGTGGGGTTTCTTTTGGTTGGTTGGCTGGGTTTGGGTTGTTTTTTTGTTTGTTTCATTGGTTGGTTTTAGCAGTGTTTTGAGAGGGTGGGAGAGGGGTACCTCTATTGTCTCTTACAGGCCTATGAATTATTTATATCACCTTTCAGGATAAAAGATATCTGTTCAAAATGTTTACTAATCATCCTCATAGTACTAATTCATGCTTACAAATGTTTTCAGTTTGGAGAGTGAATGGTCTGCAGAATCAATAAAGCAATCCCCCACAAAGCCCAATTAACTCTCATAACTGCACTTACAACATCATCCACGCTTGAGAAAAATGGAACTAAACAAATCGGCCTCAAATATTTACACCAAAATATAGAGGAGCAGTGAACTACAGTAAAGTGCAGAGTCTTCTGGATACAGGAAAAAGTAGATTACGAGTTGTTCACTACACTTAAAAAGGAAATACTATTGGAAAACACATAAAGCTCTCCACCAGTGTGTGCAGGTGACATATGCCTGAACCAGAGAGCTGATGTCTCTCCTGCAACTGAGCTCGTTTAATTCCTGCAGTGATAATTCAGTTTGCTTCTCAAAGTGAGACTTCAGAAGTAATAAAAGGAAGCAAAACAAATGTCCTTTGCCAGCAGAACAGTGGTGATTTCTCACTCTGCCAGCATCACATTAGCTAATATTACTCCAAGTGGCTTTTCAAGTCCTTCATTGGCATTACTGTACGCCTGACAAAAGAAAAAGAGCAGAGAACAAAGCCTGAAGCTGATATATTTGCCAAGTCATCTTGCTCAAGCCAAAAGGAGGAATGCTCACCAAATTAACATCTTGCTCTGCTTCAGCTTCAAGTGGTCTGTCATTTCTGGGGGCATTTTAAAGAATATATGCAACTCACACAATGGCTGCTGGAGAGCATTGCTCCTGTGCCTTTTGCATGTTCTCACTGTAACCCATGCAAAAAAGCTGCCTGGATTGCTAAATTAAACAATGAAAAGGATACTGAACATCTGGAAGGCTGCAGGCCTGGCAGAGGCTTGGCATATTTTACACTTCAGGATAATGACCTGCAGTTTTATGGGCTTTCTGATGGCCATGACCTGATTGCTGTGGACAGAAATACACCATCACCCACCATGCCTCATCCGCTGTGATTACAGGAGAATTACTCAAGAGGAATCTCTTCAGATCAAGAACATGATTTATTGATCAATTACAACAGAAAATAGTCTCCTGATTTTTACATTTGAATTCAACAACTCATTTCTTAGTAGTGAACATTTAATAATAACGATGAACATCTGAGGTTCCACAGAAATCCTATTTTCAGGAACAAATCTCAATTGGCTTTGAAATCAGTCTTTCAAAATCTCAAAAGTTCTATCTCAAAAGCTGGACAGCCAAACACTAATAGATGTTTTTGAAATGTTTTTTCATTTTGTGATCACATTGATAAATAATTGCATCCAATTGATCTCACAGTGCAAACGAAAGGTTCATTAGTAAAATAAGTCTCAGAACAGATCAGAAGTATCCCCCTTATAGAATTAAAACACATCAGACTATAAACTTCTACTGGTTATGAAAAGAATGGTAACTGACTTACCAAAAAAAAGGCTGAAATTAAACGTGTCAGAATAATTTACATGTCAGATTCTGGGAATTTATTTGAGCTGGAACTTGCATAAAAACCTGAAGGAATACAAAACCACTTGGGTACCAACTGCAGGGTGAGTTTCAAACAGGTCTCTGAAAAATAAGATTACTAGAATGAATCATTGCCTCAAGCATACCAGTGAAGACAGAGAAAAGGTAACCCACAAGTCAGTAAATCTCCCTTTAATGCCAGTTCCATGCTCTGTATCCAACTCCTACATTGCTCTTGAGAAGGAAGGTGGGTTTATATGTAACCACACTCACGGTACAGCATCTCACAAGCTTGTCCCAAGACATGCACTCCAAGAAGATCAGCATCACCCAATAAATGCACAACTATGGGTACCAAGCCCATCCTTTACCATAAAAGCTCACCTCAAACAAAATGCATTGAAAGGAACTACAGATTTAAACCCAGAGACTCCCCCAAATTTAATCTTGCTTTTCTTTCTAGTGCACCTAAAAACTGCATGTTGAATGTTCTTGGAATCCAGATGTGCAAACACAGACAGGAAATCCAGATTGTGGATCTTTGCACAGTCTTATGTTCATTTACCAACATACAAAATTATACAAAGGTTTTTCACTGTGCTGCACCACACTGTGCATCATCATCTCTGGAAATATTTAGGAAAATATTCCATATAAAATTCAGGTTAAGCAGCTACAACTCTCATCTAATTAAAGGAATTTCTTCTATTGCAAAAACTAAGGCCTGTGCTGTTGGGATAAATTTTCCATATGCTCATTAATATAGATTTCACTCGCTTAAGTGTGCCTCATGAGGTTAAAAAAAAAAAGAATTACCAGCACACTATTTAATTAACAAATTCTCATTATTATTTGTGCCTTGTCTAAATTGAAAGCAAAGCCAATGTAATGAGATTCATCTACTGTTCACTCCACTTTGCTGATTTTGTGGAAACCATATTTATACTCATTCCTACATCCCGTGGTAACAGTGCAGAGCTCAGAGATGCAAGGGTGAGGTGCCACTGCCAATGTCCTCAGCAGTGATACGGCGCCAAAATTGGGATTCAAGTGTTTCTCTGTAAAGGGAGAACAAAGGGATGATTTTGTCTTCGTACTGCTTAATTAGATTTGGCTCTCCCTAGGGAAAGTACAATCTCTGACACTTCACCTGAAGGCAAATTCCAGGATCCTGTACAGAAAAGCTCATCAGGGGAAATGAGGCACATCCTGTTTACTTTTCAGCTCACTTAGCTCATTAACAGCCGCTCACACAGACACCTCACCAAATTTGGGGTATTTTATGCATTCTTGCAATACAGGTTTGTGGCCATATTAGTTAATAACTTCGGGGTGTTTTGTTTATTTGGTTGTTATTTGGTGTTGGGTGTTTTGGGTTTTTTTCTTTGATATATTTGGTTGGGTGGTTTGTGGGGTTTTTGTGCAATTTAGTGCCTATGCTTTTTAAGTAAGTTACTGTCTCAAAAGGATATTTGACTGTTATTCAAACAGATTCAATGAGGAGCTCAAAGGAGCTCAGTGGATGTTATGATGCAGTCCTTTTTCCAATATCCCTCTAGATACCACTGACAATAAATGCCCTGCTCGTAGCAAGAATTCCAGCTTTGTTTTTAAATAATGATAACACTCTTTTCTCCCCCCCACCATTTCCTGAAGAGGAATGAGCAATTTAACATCACATTTTTTCAGTGCAACTAATCTTGGTTATGTTCCACTTCAAAGTCAATGCATAGCCCAAGATCTGACATATACAAAAAACAAACAAACAAAAAAAAAAAAAAACAAAAAAAAAAAAAAAACAAAAAAAACCCCAACAAAAACCCAAAAAAAAAAAAAAAAAAAAAAAAAAAAAACAACAAAAAAAAAAGCTGGTAAGAGAAAGATGTTTTTTGTGTCTTTTCTCCAAAACCAGAAGTCCCCTTAACTAGTCCTTGATCTGAATGCAGGCAAAAACCCCAAAGAAAAGCTGCTTTCAAAATGAAAACCTAGCAAAACAGGCAAAATTTAATTGGTACTACAGAACTAATGCTCGGTGTTTGAGCACCAGCAATTTAGAGAGTGTGGCTGTACCTCAATCCTCTCTCTTTTCCCTTCTTGCAGCCCTGGTGCTCTAATGAAACTTGTACAATTACAGAGCTGACCAGAGTCACCCTTCTGCTTTTATCCAACAGAAATGAATTATGCAACCGGAATCGCTGTCCTGCTTCCCCAGCCCCCATGACACATCTGCTGCATGGAACCCAGCCTTGCCTGGCAGCCCTGGGGGATGCACTGCCTGCCCCAGGGTCACTGCCAGCAGCTGCCAGCAGCGTGCAGGGCAGTGCTGTGAGTAACAGGTCCCACAAACTGCTGAATAAACCCATTCGGTAATCTGGGGCTGTGTCAATTTTTCCTCAAAGCTGAATGAAAAGATGCTTTGCTTTCCCTTCCTGCTAAGTTTTATTTTGCTGAGGCCCACAGCACACGCACCACAGTCTCGTCAACAGCTGTTTTTCCTTCTAAGCTTGCCCTGTCACTTAGGGATTTGAATTTTTGCTGATAAAGTGTAATAGAAGCTGCTTCCTGCTACACCACAGCGAAACAGATGTTTTAAAAATTGTGGTAGCCCTAAAGCTGGTCTCCGTAGCAAAATCTGTCTCAGGCTAACTTTCCTTCTGTCACAAAACCAGACATTATATTTGTTTTCCTGCTGGTTGATTGAAGGAGGTATCAAATAAACATTTTAACTAAGATTTCTTTTTGGATGAGTAGGGAGTCACAGAAAGCAGCAGTGTGAGAAGGAAAATACAAAGATGCATATCAAAGAAACTAGAAGAGGTGCTCAAGTTGTCCCTGAGCTCACCTTACTACTCCCAGACACAGGCATCAGCACCTTTGGCACTCCAGGGAGGTGTCTGTCAAACCCAATCTCACAATGATTCCACAGCAGCCCTAAGCAATCTATTCCAGTGACAAATCATCCTGAGCAATTGCAAAGCTTCCCCTCCTATCTAACTCCTAATGCCTTTTGCTTTAATTTAAGGTCATCAGTTCTTGTCCTGTCCCAAGAAGACATGAAAAACCAGATTATTCTCTTGCTGCAAACAGCAGCTTTTTGCCTACATCTTCTCAGCCATCTTCACCTCCAGACTACACAAACCAAATGCTTTCAGTTTGCTTTCATAGCTTGTACTTTCTTTTATCACCTTTACTGTTTGCCTCTGGTCCCTCTCCATGTGATGTGTATCTGCTTTCTCTGTGGCACCCAGAGCTGGACAGGAGCCCAGCTGACACAGAGCCACCAGGCAGGGGGAGAGGCTTTCCTCCTCTATTTAATGTGCAATACTTTTGAAACTTAGATCTTTACAGATGATGCTCCTGGGGTTTTTTTCCTCATAGTTTCCATTTTGACACAAAGAGCTCAGGATTGGAATATAGCTGAACCACTGAGATTGGATGTGCAGCTGAGTTAGAGCCTCACTGAATATTCCTGCTCTCATTGCAGATCCAAGTAACTTGTGGACCACACTGTCAATGCCCTAAGTTTTAGGATCCAAGAAATCTCCAGGAATGCTGGAGAGCAGTGAAATCTATGCTCTAAGCACACACATTTTTATTTATATATAGCTCAATTCTCTCTAACACATTTTGTGCTGTTTGGCCCTGGCACTGGAAATAGCCTCAGAGGCCTCTGTACAATCTGCAAAAATAACCATCATTTCTCTATTCCCAAAGCCTGGCCCTGAAAGGAGCTGAGCAATTGCAGCTTTTTCCTATGCAGCCACACAGTTACACCCAGTATGGGCATAAAAAACTTTTTGCCTGTGGCTTTAGGTGGGCACATACCTTCTCACACACTGAGCAGTTCACTAGCACACATTGGTTCTCCCAGCTCACCCACATTTGGATGATCCCTAAATAATTCCCCAAGGTGTTGTCTGGAATCTCAACAGCTGGTGAGCTGACACCACCAAGCTTTGCTTACCAATGTTTTTCCTCATCTGCTCCCCTGCATTTGCAGCACTCTTGAGTTTCCTACTCCTACTTCCAATCACTTTATCTTCCTACATACTATTCCAAAACTGTCAGAGGTTAGACTGTCAAGGCTTGATATTTCCTTATCTTTCTCCTACTCCCTAAATTTCTGTCTAAAATAAAAGCTTTGGAGAGGCTATCACGTGCCACATGCTGTACATTCTTGCATCCTTCATGTCCTGTGCTTCACCCTTTTCACTGTTATTGTGAGGTTTTTCTGTATCAGATGTGCTGTTTACACACATACCCACAGCAGAACTTTTGGGCTGAGTTTTAAGGAATCTTTCAAGTTCTGCCTGGAAAATAAAGAAAGGACCTCACAGCAAAATATTTCCTTACAGAAATAAATTAATAAATAAATAAAAATAGCTGCCAGACCCAGAGCAGCCATCCACTTAGAGTGACCAGATCTCCTTATCCAAACAAAGGAACAGCAAACACCTCACCAGCCAGAGGTTGATGCCTGCCTGACTCACTAAAATAAAGGAAATTATTAGCAGTATGGTAATAATTCATTCAGCTGGAATAAACAGACATCCGGATCATCACTGGAGAAACTCCATTTCTCAAAGCTATCTTAGTAACTTCAGTAAAAGCCCCTCAACTTAGCTTGCAGTGACATACAAGAGTAGAGGACACCAAGAGGTACCTGGCACACTTGGTGTTTTTATGTTTGCATCAGTACAGATGTCCCTGCACAGCAATGTGAATTTTGTATATTCTAAGTCATGCATCAGGAAGGAAAGAATTGCATCATTCTATCCTGAGACAGAAATAGAAAGTAGACTAGTCAATGAGAAGAAATTCCCAAATTGTAATTCAGAGCCCGAAATGACATCTTAATGTCTCATTGGAAAGATCAGAAAGGAGAAAAAATTCAGCTTAACCTAGACCTGGGAGAACCAGCCAAGGCAGACATCTTCAGAAGACCCTCAAGGATCATCTGTTTTCCTGTTTATACTTCATCTGCTCTCCCATCTCTCTTTTCGTGTTCACTGTTCTTGTACTGGAATCCTACAGGTGAACCCCTTAACCCACACATGCTGCAGGACTCAAAGCAAGGCTGTAATCCCATCACTGGCATATTTTCCGTTTACTTTCTCAAACCACAGCATGAATAAGCTTCTTGCAATCATTTACTGGTAGGAGAATTCATTTCCCTTTATAACCAAGAAAACAAAGCAAGAATTCTCCATCTGCTTTCACACGCCAGAGAAGTGTTTGACTGAAATACCCATCTATGTGATTCAGATATGGAAACTCTTTGAAGCCTTACTATAAAATCTGTGCCACATCACACTCCAGCTAAGTACAAAGCCTGTAAGACATCGTTACCACTTTTGAGAAAGGTATTTCTATTACAAAATGTCAGTTACTTAATATAATATTCCTACCCAAGAGCTCTAGTGAAACAGCCTCTCTTACAGAAAATAAACAGTTATATAAATCTGAGAATAAAGCAAACAAGTCATTAGTCTAGCTCATGGAAATAAACAGTAGTATGAATAAAAATTACAATACTTGCCGTTCATAACTCAACAAACATTTCTATAAAACACCAGGTATCTCTATACAGAGAGTCTGCAGTCCCCCTCCCTGGGAAGTCATCAAGAGTTTCCATTGACTTTTGCTGCCTCAAAAGTTCAATTAATGAAACAAAAGTTATAAAGGCAGGATCCCAAACAACTGCTGAAGACACTGAGAGCAGACCCAAGGCAAAATTGAGAAAGTAGCTGTATATTAGAAGGTAGTTCATGATACAGAAAGGAAAACACAGGCAGAGGAGGGACCCCTGGGTTCTGCAGGCGAGCCTGACAGGAAACCCTGAGCACACACCATTGTGGCCTGGAAAAAGAAAAAAATTAAAAGAAAAAAATCAGTAAATATGCACACAGAGCTACTAATCCATCTTAAAACATACACCTTTGGTGTAACTAACATGGAAAGCAATTGGCTTTTTGAAACCCTAACAACCCAGGGAATCTGAATTTCAAACTTGCAGAGGTCCCCCACAAAGAGCACCTTTTTCCAGCCTGAGATAGCAGAGGCTGGGGCTGGAGATCAGTGTTGTCTCAAGAAGATTATGGCAGCTGAGCCAAGAGGTCCCACTTTTATGTACATGAATAGACAGCCTGTGACCTGTGAGCACACCAGAGGAACTGCAGTGCCTATCTTTCCTACTTTTCAGCAGGAATCATAAAACACCCAGAGGCTGTATGGCAGGAGGTAACCAGAGCAGCCTGGTGAGCGTCCAGCTGGGGGGAGCATTCCCCCAGCTGTGTGACAATATGTCTTTACAAATTGCAGCCTTTCATGCAGTAATTAGAGCTAAAATCTTCTAGTCTTGCTGGGGCAGGCTGCCACTGCAGAAATTCGCAAGTATGGTAAAGAGCAGTAACTCTACTGATCACATTAAAACCCTGGTCCAGTTGGAGCAGAGGAACTAACACAGATTAACACAATTGGCTCAAACTGATCCCATGGAAAGCAAGACCTTTCAGAGGTACCATGAGGTTCACTTCCAGGGGACAGCAAGGAGTTAAACATAGCAGAGAAAAACTGCTTGCTTTTTTCATGGCAGGAGAGTTCTGAATTGAGCACAATGCAGTTCTGGTGTACACAGGATGGAAAAAAAAGGAGAGGTTCTAGGGATAGTTACTATTTCACTTTGTGCACATCATTTCTGAGTTCAGAAGTGTTTGGACAATGCTCTCAGACACGTGGTGGGAGTGTTGTGTGCAGGGTCAGGAGTTGGACTCAATGATCCTGATGGGTCCCTTCCATTTCAGCATATTCTATGATTCTGTTCTATTCTATGATTCTTTCCCTGGTCCTTTGCTTCTTTAATTCTAACTCTGTGTTTCAAGAAAGTTTCAAAGGAGGCTGCTATAAAAGAAGTATTTTCCTCTCTGAAATCGATCATGTTTCTCTTTTTTCTAATATAGGCTAAAACTGCTTACAGATTGTACACATACTGAGAAATAAAATGAAGACTATCCAGTCTATTTTGTCTGACTTTGCAAGGGTAGATTTGCTGAGAGATGCAAAGCCTTAAAGAATTAAAGGATTGCAGCTTAGATGCAACAGATCCTACACACAGGTAGGTAAAGAGATTTTGCTGGTACAATAATCAATATTGGCTGCAGGCTTCTCCATTTCTAAGGTTTAAAGCATTTCTACAAAGCAGGGCTTAATAGTTTTGCCAGTGAACATGTTACCATCAGTACCAGCAAGAGGAATTCCTGGAGCTTTTCTAGCTCTCCAGAAGGTAAAGCACACCAGTGTATCAGAGAGAGCATAAGTAATAAAAGGAGACTCTCAGCTATCTCATCAATTATCCAGGCAGCATGTAATGATAGATTAATGTTCAAAGGAAAAAAAAAAAATCACTAGGTAAAACCTGATTCTTTCCCACATTCTCTTCTGTGCCACTGACAACACCCAATTTTAGATATTTCACATGAGGGACAAATATCACAATGTCTTCTTGTTGCACAGAGAGAAGGAGGCTCTCCTTCTTCAGGGTCTGTCAAAAAGAAACTGGCACTGAACATTTCTTTCATGAGGCTACAATGTTCTGTCTCCCAGCACTGACCAGGTGACCTTGAGAGGATTTAAGATCATCCTAACCTACTTTCCAATTTTTACGTTTAATTGACAATTCACATTTCTTCCTGACGGCAGACAGTTCACTTGAAAGTCTTTGGGATTACCATCAGACAGGAACTTGGGCAAGCAGAAGTAAAGAGGCTGATTAACAAATATTCCAGTTTTTAAAATCTGAGTAAGATATGAGTTGTTAAATTCCAAGATTTCCATACCCACATGGTGACCTGTCAACCTTAACTCAGATTTGTTCTGTAGGGAAAGAGGAACAAGTGCTCTGCTTGGCACAACCAATTCCATTTCTTGTGTCCCAAGAAATTACAAGTTTCTGACAACAGTGGTTCTGCTCAGACCTGGTGGTTTTTTCTATCTTCTCACTCACTTAAAATTGCACTTAGAATTTTAGCTCAGATTAAACAACAAAACCCAATATTTTTCCAAAATAATATGGACAATTCCAGTCATTATAAAAGCACTAGTGCAATACAGGCGATGGCAGCCATGCAGAGCACAAACAGGCAGGTGCTGAACAAGTTTTCTACCACAGGCAGCTTTGCCAGCAAATATCTGGCCTGCAGTACCCTTGCTATTTCTGTCCTGGATGGCTCTGGAGGAATGACTGCCAAATGAAAAGTACCGTACCAATTTGTGCAGTCGTTTTGTGATGTGCATAAATGAGTTCTTGGATAGGCTTAAATTCATCCTGACTCGTGATTTAAGTGCAAATTTAAATTCTGGTGTTTCTAAAGGGGAAAGGTTTGCACATTGCTATGCAAGCCTGCCAGCTGGCCCCCACTGCCACTTTGTTCCTTTGCTTTTAAAACTAAAACGTGGAACTTAAAACAGTTGTTTTAATATTTAGCATTGTAGAAAGTCATGTTCATATGAGGGCCCTGGAGAGAAAAGCTTTTGAGCAATTGGGGGAGTCACTAAAAGTCAGTATAGATAGGACACATCAGTTGCATTACTTTTATATCTCACCTCTCCTGACAATGAACTGGGAACTATCAGGCTTGGCCAAGGACTGATAGAGAACAACTGATACTGGAAATGAAGTTAAACATTAGATGTTAGGCTGAATATGAGTGTTCTTCGATAAAAGAAAGGCACAAACAAGGCTATAGAGGTCTTTTCACACACTGAGGTGATTTTAAGGTGGAAAATTCAGCTCCACATGCCAAACACCTGATGCTTATAACTGCGCAGTTCCAGGGGCTTGTTAGAGATAACTAGTCCAGCCTCTAGCTACTGAGCAACACATACCTTGCACTTACTATATTGGATACTTATATCCTACATCTACCCTTACAATTTTTTTTTCCTTCTTTAATGGTCTGTAATCTACTCCTTAAAACAGCCCTTTCCTAGGCAGTATTATCCCTCAGTTGCTATATTTATTCTAATGTGGCTTTATGACCACTCAAACAAGATGGAAAATTCTTTCACTGCTCATGTGAACACCCATCACCCTGCTCACCAGGTTACCATAATGTCCCAGGTGATTATCCTGCAGAAATACAGAAATGTTAGCCCTGGTTTCCCTATAAAGCTGATTTAACACCCACTTGTGAAGCAACGAAACAGACACTCAACAGGATAAAATAGAAGCCAGCTGAGCTTTCACTCAGTACTTTCCAAGATGAGTAAAGCACACAGGAATCATTAGCCTGTCCAACTATTTTATAAGATGTAAAAGGCTTTAAAATCAGAGGCATGTTTTAAAGCATATTTAAATATTTACTGCACCCATTGCGACCTCTCAACCTGGTGCTTGACTTTCAGCTCCTGTAACAGATACAGACCTCATACTCTTGGTACATCTGCCAGAACACAGATTCTCCACTCCTATTGAAAGAAGGGGAAGTTAGAGCCAAACCCCTCCTCTTGGACCCCCTTCAGAGTCCTTCAGTCAGCCTATTCTATGAATTTCCTTTAACTATGAGAAACAAAAAAGCAATTAACTATTCCCCACTATTGGAGATTTTAATTTATTTTGGAATTAGAGTCTCATTTTCTCTCTCAATAGACCAGGAACAGGTTAAATTTCTTTCACTAGATTTCTTCCACAACTTTCACCTACATGTGAATGTAGGTACTTTCCTAGTACTAAATTAGCATGACAAGCTACTTTGTTATGGGCATGTTAACAGAAATGGCTATATGCTTGCTTAGTAGTGAAAACCTGCCCCTACTGTTATTCTAATAATCAGAAATTCCATCTTTTCCTAGCCAGCTGCCAAATTTCTTCTTTCCTTAAAGTAAATAATGTCTATTCTACACTTGTATATTATACTTCTAGATCCATGCCAAAGTTCAGGTCATGAAGACCTTGTGATTTAATGATCACATGAGACACACAACAGCAACAAATCAAATAGAGCAGGGTAATAGGTTTGAACAGGATAATGTAACCAGCAGTTGTCTAAGAAAGTTTTGGAAAAGGATTAGGAAACACACTGTTGCTAGAATAAGATCCTCTGTTGCCCTGAGCTTCAGTGGCTATTTTTGATTTGTTCCACTGTGCAAAGAAACACTGGAAAAAGCAATGTTATTAAAATACAGATGTGTGGAGAGAGCTTAATTCCTTCTAAATATGTCAACATAGCCTGAGCTATGCCATCCTTCTCACAGCCATTCAGGCAGCTGCCTGCACAACATCCTCACAGAAATGACTCCTACCCTAGCTGTGGAGGAGAAGCACTACAATTTTACTCAGCTGAAGATAACCTGCATTTATCCAGAAACTTGATAAATGTAACTGATCACTTGAAAATGTGAAAAACACAAATTTGGCAAAGATTTATTTTCCCCTACCGATCCCGCTGGTAAGAGCTCCAAGCAGAAATCCTTCTCACTTGAACATAAATATGTAGCAGACTTCTAAGAAAACAATTCTGTGAGCACAATTGTTGCAGCTGACAGAGAGTGGCTGGTGATAGATAACAGAAATATTAGCGAACAAGGAGCACAGTTATTTCTGCACTTGCTCAGCATATCCAGAACACAGTCACTTTGTCTCTGCAGAGTTCCACTGTGCCACACGAGCTGCTCAGGAAAAACACTGTGGTTTTAAATATCTTTCACTTAAGTGCACAACACTGTAGTTACTCACAAGGCCCATTTAATTTGCAGGAAGTTGCCACCCCTTCGTCAGACATCGAAATGCTAAACACAGCCAATTTACTTTTGGAAAATATCATTGATATTTCAGCACCAGAGCACGTGCCATGGATAACCAGTTTACCTACACACGTGCACACAAGCAGATTGTTCAGTTCATGGGCAGAGAGTGCTGCCACGCTTATTCCTGGACGGTAACTGTGGGGACAGAAGAACAAAGATGTGCATCCTGCTTTGGGTCAGAAGTGCTGTGTCAGCTCAGCCAGGCACTAATGGTCCTACTCAAGCTCCCACGTGGCTCCCCACTCGCAGCCTGTCCTACAAGTGCTACAAAGCACGCGCAGCCTGGTGTTCCCCAGCTCCACGGTGCACCCAGGGGTGGCACCAGGCATTTGGAGCCCCTCTGACAACCTCAGCCAAAGGCTCTGCTTCTGTCACTGCCTTTTGTTGGAGTGACTCATGCCCAAAAAGCAGGTTTGTGATACTGATGTAGCCAAGTTCATATCACAAGTGTTTCCCCTTCTCAGCATGACCCCGGGCTTCAGGCATTCTCCAACAGACAGCTGGCTGCCCCCAGAGCAAAGCCACACATGTGCTGGTGGGCAGCACTCCTGTGGGGCTGTACCCAGCAGACCTGGGCATATCCACAAGTCCTTCCTGCTAAACTGTGGAAAAGTCCCTCAAGAAACAGTAAAAACCACTGGAAGACAATGAATATTCCAGCAGCTAGCCCTGGTTCACTTCCAGCTAAGTGAATGGTTGGGTATATCTCCTTTCTTCTTCCCAGCACCTCTTAACTGCAAAGAAAAAAATCTTAAGGTCATGAGCAGGAGTTAAGAACTGTTCTGAATTAAAAATCCTGCCTGGCATTTAAGAGCAGAAACTTAAGTTACCAGCTGAACACATGAAATGTAATGAAATACAGAGAAACACAAGCCTTCGTGAAATACAACACAAGTAAGAAGAAATACTTCAATTTAGTCTGGTACTTCTCTATTTCACAGATAGTTGGTGAGTCAAAAGAGCCAACAAATCAAGCCAGAGAATGACCTAAAGCCCAAAAATAATCAGAGTTACTAAAAATTACTGGTAGGAAAAAATCCTAAATAAGGCCAGAGTTGTTTTTAACAGGCATTTTAAAACAGACATCTACCTCCAGTGCTCAGGTATCAAATGCTGCTTCTCCGTTTTCTTTTTTTCTAACATGTCACACTTTTCTTTCCCACCATCCACAATTATAACTACAAGAATACCCAGTGTGACACACTCAGTCTCCCCTAAGCACAGAGCTCCTACTTTAAAACAAGGCGAAAATCTGATTTATCAAATACAGAACACAACAGCATTTCAGATGTCAAATATCCTCATGCTAAAATATGTATATCCTTGACAAACTAATTGTTTTTCTGTGGCACTGTGACCTAGACAAAGTCTGAACCTGCTCTGCAGCCCTGATCAAGGGGCTGACAGCAGGAAGAGTGATGGATGGCAAAGGCAGCCACTTGCTCTGGCTGAGCAGGCTCCACTGTACCGCCCATCCATCACTCTGACAGCTAAAGAAATTCTGTTCAAATTTATCTACAGGGCACTAAGCAGGCAGAAGGCAGAGCATATATCCCACCAGCTGAAAGGGTAGATAACCAGAGAGCAACATTAGGCCATTTAGTTTCCAGAGGTAAATTGGTAAATCCCATTTGGCTCTGCTGGCTAGGCAAGTCAGATTATGCCAGGAAGAAACGCCATGGAATTATGACTGTGAACATGGCAATGATGTAACAAAAATGAAAAATAAAGTTGCAGGAAAGAAGGTTTCCCCTCCTTGCTTTTATTTGGAGAGAAAAGCACACAGAAAGAATAAGAAAAATAATTAAGTGGAACCTGAGCACTGTGTGTGCTCTAAAGAGGAAAAAGATGAAAGGCCATAACATAATTGAGTCCTTGAATACCAACAACTGGAGTTTTAAATCAGGACTTGACTGACACAAAGGTTTAACTATCTCTGTCAGTTTTTCAAGCCATCAATAAAGCAATCTTCAGCATTATTTTGCAGTGAGTGATGACAATATTCTCTTCTGCACATGCACTCCTTCCCAAGCTGACACAGTGTGTGCTTGTATTGTACCTGTCACATTGCTTGTGTTAATGCAATTCACCAGAACAAACTTAGTCTTATATAACAGTAATACACCTTAATGTTCAGTATATAAGGATCAAATAAAGCTGACACTTCTGTTTTGTACATAGAGGGGAAATCGATTTGGTTGTGGCAGGCAAAAGGATGCATTTTAAAATTAAGTTGTAGTCAAGACAGAGCTGGGCAGAAAAAATTTAGATCCCTCAAAGACATCTTTTTTTATCACTCCTGCCTTGCACTTTTTCTCTTTGAAAGGCAGCAGGCTGCAACTTGACTGTACCGAATTACTCCACTGGGTATTTATCTTGAGAACTTCCTGCCAGTGATACAGTGATTCTCCTTAAATTTGTAGATTAGAGAATTTGATACTCATATGGAGCAAACAATTGCCTGCCAGACTACCAAAGGTTTTCCTGCAATAAGGGGGGAGAACCATAATTGCCTGAACTGCTTTGTTTGATTTGTAAATAAACACCCTGCTTTAATCAATTGACACTCTAATTAGTAAATTGGTGATCTGAACATCTCTCACTTTATTTTAATAAACTCCTGTAATTTCTGACATCATGCTTATGTACTCTAAGTAAAGGTTGTAAGGGTTTTCTCAGAAATATCTGATAATTCTAGCATTATACAAGAATTGACACATTGACTTCTAGTTAACTGCTCTTGAAATAAGCATTATGTAGTTCCTAAGCACTTGCTTTCAATTCAGTGAGAAATACATCTAAAAACCCCCAAATAAACCTACATTGCTCACACATCCTCTTCTCTATTTCTGCATCGTGTAACTGGCAAACCTTTAAGCAGGTTCTTTTAACAATGCAAGAACACAGACCCCGATAACTCATCTCAAAGACATCTCTCACATTCAAAATAGCCAAATTCCCACTGGCTCTGGGAGCACAGAGAGACCAGTTCAGCATTACGGTGGCTGTAATAATTATGCACTTCTGAAACCAAGATGTTAAGTTTTACATTTGGGTACTCAAATAGCTGTTGCAGGCAATTCAAAGAATATATGACTGCAAGACTATTCTAACCCTTCTGGCTGGCAAATTGCTAAATCCAGGGAGTCACTGGTTACTTTTTTGGGGAAATTAACTGAGGAATTTAAGAATAAATGAACACAATTTGATTTACCAAAAAAACTTCAGGCCCTCTTTAGAAGGACAATTACCATTTCCACCCCAATTCTACTGCAATCTTGATTTTGTAATTTCCCTTGAAAAAGAACATAGTAAATCAGAATGTTATGCAGGCAACATTACCAAAATTCCCTTAGCCTGTCTGGGTCAAACTTCATTCAATTAAATTACTTGATTTCCATTCTGAAGTTCAGTGTTATTATTCAAAGTAATCCTTGCTATTATATTAATAACACCAAAGAAGTCATGCCATGCAAGAAGCATTTGGGTTAGGAAGAGGTTTTGACCATGAAGAAGTATAATCAAAGAAGTGCAGCAGCATTCAGGAGACAACTTAAAGAATAAATGTCTCTTTAATAGTGCTTAAAGGGTCTACTCCAGATCACAATGCTGGTGTTGTTCTTGCTTGGTTGACCATATGGAAATTAAGCTTTTCCCCTGTTCTTCACTGCTGTTTTCCTAATGTTGGCTTCTGAGCCATTTAATTACACTCTGTCATAAAAGTGGGTGCTCGGTCTGACAGGAACAAGGATCACCTAAGTGCTATTGTGATGACCGGAGCACTTGTATAGGCAATGGAGGTGAAAACCTTTTCCACTTCAGAAAGAGAAGAAAATGCATTTCATCAGTGCCAACACAATGCCCCCCCTAAGCCTAAACAATTGCAAATGTACAGGCTCTGGACGCTGCCATATTCACAATAAGGCCATTCACAGAGACTTTGCTGAGGCAAGTTAGGGCAAAAGGGTCAGAGGGCTATGAACTTTGATCTATGCTTCAAATTTGGCAGGCCTTAAAAAACCTCCTGCTTCAGTAAGTTTCTTGATTAACCTAATAAGAATTACACAAGGAGTGCTGTGATCTTAGCACTGCATCGGATTAGCTGCCTAGACTGTGTTCTGTGAAGCCTAAAAATCTCATCAAGAAGCATAATGAGAAATAGACGATGGAAGTGTCGAGAAAAAGGTCTCGAGTTTGTGTTTTAATTGTGTAGGCAAGGAATTGAAATGAAAGTTACACGAGGGCTGCATTTTCTGAAGAAGCAGAGTATTTGTCTGTGGAAACATTATTTTTTAAACTCTGAGGAAAAAAACCCTAACAAAATTGAAAGCTTGGAAGTGTATTCAAGATGAACATTCAGTAATTCAGAAACAATTTCTCCTTTTGCCACCTTCCACATAGAATAGAGTCTAATACCAACATTCATATTTATGATAAATTCTAAAAATTAGCTCAACAAAAAATGTCACCATAAGCAGCACTAATGAATATCCACAGCTACCTTATCAAAACCATGTCAAGGAAGGAAGAAATTTGAATTGTTACAAGGAAGAAGGATTAGCAAATAATTCCTGAATTAGGCCATCATTATATTAAGAATTTTTTCCATTTAATGAACTACCACTACGCTAGCCCATTTTTATTATATTACAATATAATTTAATTTATAAAATTAATCAAATATAATTCATCTTCGAAGTATCAGGATTATTCCTTTTAATCAAATATAATTCGTCTTTGAATTATCAGGATTATTCCTTTTCCATGGATATGTTTTGAAAGGCTTCACTGCTAACATAAAATAGAAATCTGAGTAGCCACAGAAAGTCTTCTTTTCAGAAATATTAAGAATTTCTTGAAAAGGCCTAGGTAAAAAATATTCATGCTCCAGCATATTTAGCTCATCCTTGCAAGACATCTACAGACTGGGAGATCATTAAGTGACCACGTTTTGGTGTCTTGGTTTGTAGTGGCTCAAACAGATACAAGGCAGAAGCTGACTCATGCAGGACAGTTCTCTGCTCAGTTCTGGATCAAGTGCCAGCAAAGGCAATTGTGTCCATGCCTTAAAAAGGGACAGGAGAAAGAAGACTTCAGGTGTGTGATTAATAAAAAAAAAAGAAAAAGAAAATAGAAAACCCTACACCACCAAATCAGTGGGGATTTTCGAAGATTTCTGTTCCTGTTTATAAGGTGTCAGGCTCCCCTTTAATGGAAAGTGCTTGGACAGCACTTGGCATCAGGGTCACAAGTTTCCATACTCACTAAAGACTGCATTTTAAAAATCCAGAAATAATCACACCTTTGAGCATCACACAAGTCCATGGACAGGATTTGTTCAGAAGAACGCAAAGCGCTCCCATGAAAGGCACTGCACCATAAAGTGGCTGTGTAGCTGCACTAGGGAGATGCATTCATACTTAGCCACAAGTTTGGATATATCTTTAGCATCTTGCACTGTATGCTCACACATCAACAGCAAAACGTTCCCCAGGAAACGTTCCAAAAGTGTTTCTTTGAAAAGTAAAGTTCACTTGTGGGTCAATGGGGTAATTATGGCAGAATGAGCCTGCCAGGTTCCAACAACAGTTTCACATTTCAACAACACTCCTTCCCATAATTCCAAGTAAGTGATTTCTCCTATTCCATGTGCTTCTCCTCTTATGAAAATAATAACAATAAAAGAAAGATAATCAGTGCTATCAATTAGGAGTCATCTCACAGAACAGAATTATACTCTGAAACTGAAAAGGAAAACATTTTCAGCTGCATTGTAGACACTAACATTCTTATTTGTATTGCTACGTTGTCTCAATGTTCCTATCAGAGTTTTCTGGGGAAGAATTTGAAAGACCCTGATATGGTACCTTGTCTGCATATCAAGGAGCCCAGAGCACCAGGAGGGAAACTCCTCCAAGTAGCTTTTAAGATACAGCGAAATAAAACCTGGTGCCAAGTTGAAAGCAGCATGTTGAGTCGAGTTGCTAAACTTGCTGGGAAGCTGTTTACATGTACAAGCCACAGTAACTGCAAGATAATAAATTAATTTATCTTCAATTAAGCAAACCTCATGGAATAAGCTTACATGTCGTTTGTGCTGTCTTCCACACCTTTTTTTTTTTTTTTAATCACTGTTACAAAAGCCTTTTTTCAACCAGGCCTGTTAGCAGCAAAATTAAAATGTAACATGAGAAAACCATCCTTTACAGCCAATAGAGAAGAAAGCACCAGAAGGAAGTAAGTGCTAATGATTAAAAAAGCAAGCAGCACTTTGAAAAGACGTAAGATATGTGTGGTTTAACGGATGGAGCAGTGATGCCATCCATCTGCTTTTGCTGTGCATCAAAAGAGAACGCTATGAGCAGCTACAGACACAAAGGCAGAGTGGTGACCCTGCCTGAACATTCCCCTTTAGTCACTTGGGACAAGGAGTAGAGTGGCAGGGTAGAGCTCTAGAGCACAGCAATAAACAAAAAGTAGCCTTGAAAAAATAGTAATTCACTGACATGGTAGTGGAAACCCCACTGGTTGAGCAGCAATACCAGCAGTGAGTAGAACAAGCCCAGAGCAGCTACACCCAGCCATGCCAGCAAGGCCCTGGACGTGCTTGATCTGGACTCCTCCCTGGGTGTGTGTGAGCAACTTTCATGCTCACAAACTTTCATGCTCCATGAGCCCAAACAGGACCACCTGCACTGGCAGCAAATAGCCCAGGGTTTGATGTTTGACCATAAATTATGGTCAAAGGCCCAGATGTATTTGCCTTCTAGTTTGTTAAATAAAGAATTTAGTTGACTAGCAAGTCTGGGCAATTCTAAACAATTAACTACACAAATGATGTTTAAAAACTCCCTTTGATGATATGAGCTGCCACAAGCAGAGAACAATAGGTCAGGGATATGGACTGCCATGCAGGTATAGAACAATAGAGAAAGAGTTTCAATAAATTTTCCGTACATCTACATCATACCTACAAGTGTCCATAAACTTGTACACCAGGGAAAAAGCTACCAAAAGTACTCATGCAAAACCAGCTTGTCTTGCAAAAGAAATATGCAGTAAGTAATACAACAATCATATACACTTTGAAATTCAAAACCTCCTTCTTGAAAAGATTTGTCTCTCTACATACTAGCACCTAACTGAAAATATTTGCTTGAACTGTGTGAAGCAGCACTAATATTCAGAAAGGTTTAATGTTGTTTACCTGGTGAATCATCTAAAATGCCTCCAGGAGAAACTACTGAGAAGATCTTTAACAAGAAAAGCAGACCAGTGTCTTTTTTTTTCATGTAGTATGAAAAAACCCCATCAATTTAGAAAAAGATTAAGCCTATATTCACTTATTTTTATTATGACAGTACATCCAGATTTATAACTGCTGAACTGTTGACTAGACTGTTTTTGCTCCTTCCTTAACTAAATACTTCAGCCTAATCATACAGTGCCTTGACAAAACTGACACCCTGCCAAGCAGAGAAGTACAGTGTCTCCTAAAGCAAGATTAATCTCCAAATAAGTGAGGATAAGGAACAACTGTGTCTAGAGCATCTCAGCATCCTTATGAGAACGATTCAAATACAGTTGATACATTAGGTTAAACTGCCTTGGCAGTGGTCTGTACCATAAGCCCAAGGCAGATGCATCAGTCATGGAAACTGTTATGCTGTGCCTATTTACCTAGAAACACTCCAATTTTAAACCTAATGGTCTGATAGTATGGCAGGAGCTGTGGCTTGTAAACAGGCAGGGAATTTGACTCTGAGGAAAAACAAAAAACTATTTCAAGCTTTGCTTGCCTTTGTTTTCTTTTTAAAGACAGGGATTGTGCAAAGATTAAACAGCCATCTAAGTTGTGAGAACTACATCATGTAACAAAACTGATTTATTGCATTATCACTAAGCTTTGCACAGGCTCCATAGAAGTGTTACTAAATGAAAATGGTTCTCAGTTTTGGCATGAGAAATGCCCTTCTCAGGTAGGAAAATATACATTTATCAACAGTTTAGCTTATCTGAAAATATTATGCTGTTGGAAAAACTATTTCTGTCATTTGCAGAAAGAGCATATTTTGATTTTCAGCCACATCAATATCTTACTCTATTTATGATTACTCTTATTATTTGTGTTAGCTCTCAACCCAACGATCCCAGTCATGAGCCAACAAATGCATGAATGCAGAACAAAGAGTACAGTTGCTAAAAGCTCACATTTAGGCTAGGAGCAGTAAGCAGTAGACTGTACAGGAAGACAGGAAACATAAAGACAGATCAGCAAGCAAATCAGTGCCTGCTTTCTGTCAGTACCTGGGAAAGGATAGTTCCCACTGAAAATTTTCATTTAAATTGTGAAAAGAAAATTATTGCCCATATGCCTATTTCGTGTTAATACTAAATATTTATATATGCAAATGAAAGCACATTTGTTGCTCTGATCACATATTTATAATTGCTATCATGAAATTGTTCAAGAAAAGGCAGAGAAAACACAAATTTAAGGGCAAGGGCATGCTCAAAGCAGCTTCTTCTGCTGCATTTATATGAAGGCATTCAAAGGAGCTTATACCTAGTGCTGTGCTGGTCAGGGAGGCTTTCCAACAGCAGAATTCAAAAAGGGGTTACAACACAAAAGCTTTAGATTAGTTTTACTCACTGTTAAGAGGAGAGATAAAACATAATTCATGAACTCAAAAGATCAAGTAGGGAGGAAGATCAATATGAAAGGAATTAGTGCCTAAGTTTTCAGATAGATGTGCCAGCATGTTGCTTGGGTTTATAATTATAAAGCAATTATTACTTAGCTCAATAATAAATTATTAGCTGCCATGGAAACTACTGAAATATAAGGCAAGCTATTAAAGGCAACGAGATGGTCTGCAGGAGACAAAGGGAGGAGGCAGCTTATTCATCAGGCAGACTGTGCTCTTCCTCCAACCCCTTATGCTATCACACACCACTTTGAGATTGCTAAAGGAGAAATTGCAAAATGCCTGAACTCACACAGAGCCAATTGTCAGGGTTTAGCAGGGCTTTTTTTTGTGTTAAGATGATAATTTGATTATAGAGTCAGATATTTTTCTGGTGTAATCCTAGGGATATCACATATCCCCTTTTACCTAAGCAACTAGTTGAAGCAGCTATTTCCAAGAACTTGTGGGGGACAGGTAAGGCCACTGAAAAGCAGAAAAGGAGAGTTAATGTCTTCTATCAAAAAGGATAAATTGAGGAGCAAGAAAATTATAGGCTAGGCAGCTTAACTGCAGCTTCCTGGAAAAATTCATGAACAAACTATTCATTTGTAACCACCTGGAATAAAACTACAAGATTATGAGCAGCCAACTTGGATTTGTTCAAAGCATATTATATCAAACCAGTCTAATTTCTTTCTGCAACAAAATAAAAGGCTCTGACTTAAAGCACTGAATGCTGCCCTGATGTCCTCCTATGCAAACAAGGGAAGTTTGGTCTATGTCAAAACACCATATGAAAAACAAAATGATGCCTGCAGATTATTGACCTGTGTGTTGCCAGAGTGGAGAGATGTATCAAACAGGGCTGCACAAACAACTCTCTAGATGCCACTGCCCTGAAAACCCATCACTGATGACTTGTTGATGGAACAGCACATGTTATTAAATGCAGGTGACACGGAGTAGAAAGTCTGCCACTACTTTGGAAGACAGGATTAAAATTCAGAATGTTTACAGGGAATCCCAAAATCAATATGAATCAATGATGCCACTCCGTAGTAAAAAAAAGAAAAAGGCAGCTGTGATACTTGAACCATAAACAGGCTTCAATGTACACTGATACACAAAGCCGAGGTTTAAGTCCATCCCTACCCCTTATTTTGTGTGACTGACTATAGGACAGACAGATTGGGACACAGCAAAGAGAAAGCCATTAGAATTATCAAGCCCACAAAAACATGATCTATGAAAGCAGGTCTAAAGATATGGCTAGAGTTAAACTTTAGGGAAAAAAGGCTGTCTAAACTAAGAGTGGTTAAACATGCAGTGAGAGAAGTCTGGAGAAACTTTTCCTGGAGGCCTTTTAGAACAGGTTACAGACCTGTAATTAGGAATGTCATAGATATACCTGACATTATTTTCCATCAAGGAGGCACAACAGGTAACATCTTTGGGTCTCCTGTGGTCTTATTTTTTTAAGAACTTACAATATTATTTTTTCCCCATTTCTAATCTCAGCTGGATGAATTGTAAGGAATTTGTCTGGGGTTTCCAGACATGAGGTAGCCTTTTCCTGGCAGAAACCCTAGACTGACTACAGACATGCATACCCTCACAGGGCACATATGCAATATATTGAATGCTTCTGCCAAGGGCTGTTCTACATCCAGAAATCAACAGCACATGTGCAATAATCCATCACTTTTAGGAAGCATCAGACTTTACTGAATAGACACTGGAACAACAGTGCAATATTCAGGGAAACTGGAGTTCCAGAAATCCTCCTATTCTTTGAATACAAGAGGGACGAAACAACAGGAGAAATATTCTTTGGTCACAACTCTAGGCCATCACTTTACCAAACAAAAGCACTCATTCTCTCAACTCATATTTTGTTTCTCATATAGTTTTGCTACCAGCACTCAACTGGCTGCATCTGTGATTCCCTTACATCTTTGAAACAAAAAAAAAAATCATCATTTGAAACAAAAAATATTCATCAATCTCTGCTTGAGCTCCTCTGTTTACTAGTGTCCACAATAACTTCTTCAATCATGCACCTGAACTCTATTATTAACATTCACATAGAGTACACATGCTGATGGTGTGGTATTTTTTTTTCCAATTTAACTTAAACAAGGGAAAGCGGTTCTTCAGCTCCAGAAACACTTCTACCAGCATAACAGTATTTGCTCTCTCAGGCTCACAGAATAACAGAAGCAATAAACTGCATCAGAAAAATCTGTAAAGGAATTTCTGATAAATTAAAATAAAATAAGGAATGTTACTGGAGCTGGTTGCCACAGAACAGGAACTGTGCAAATAGTTATAAGAAGGAAGAAAAAATGCAGAGATGGTAAAATCATTGAAAATTCATCCTGAGCCATCCCAGAATTGTTTAGTTGGAAGCAGATAAGCAAATCATTTTCTGACAATTGCCCCTCTGACAGCAGGCAGCAGCTGCATCACTGCCTTGCCTTGCTAAGCAAAAGCAGGGGAGAAGTCAGTGACTAACTCCAGTCAATAAGCACACCCACTGCTATTAAAAACCAAAAGAATTCATGGTAGGAGCTCCTGAAAAAAGTTTCTAATGATACTAATCCCAAAATGCACTAGCAGAAATCAGTTCTGCATTTCAGCCTATAGGAATTGAGGTGTACAGTTGTGTGCAGACCCCTGAATGTAGCAGGGTCTCAGAAATTCTCAGGGGAGAGTAGGACCTGGTTTAATACAGTCTTACTGTATGTCTAGATCTGAATGGTCTGGGGTTTATTTTTTTTTTAAATATGCTTCCTGTCAAGGTACCTTGTCCAGTGTGAACAATTCCTTGTGGAATTACAACAAGCAAAGCTTCTACTGATTTGCCAAAGCCGTCATCTCCTGTTTAAAGTCAAGCCTACGTTTGTTTACTTCAGCTGTTGTCTTCCTCCATTTATACCAGCCAGCTGAGCTTGAAAACAGTAAAAAACAAACCCCAAAGAGACCTCACCTTGTCACCGTGTATCAGCAGGAGTTATCTTTGCATGAAGTTCTGCCTGCAGAGCATCATCACAGCAGATTTCTGCCTCTCATATCTGAGGCAGGCAGGATCACCTGCACACACAGTCCAAGTTACTGCTCCAGAATAACATGAACACTTTGAAATAGGGGATCCACAGCCCTGTGGCTTCTCTCCTACTCTCTTTTGGCTTCCTCCAAAAGAAGTATCACAGAATAGGGTGCAACACAAGGAAATATGCTCATGGAAGCTACGGAGAGGGCTGAGCTGTTTCTATCACATCAGGGTCCTTTGGTTCAACGTGGCTGGTTTCAACACTCAGTTTCTGTGTCATCCACAGCAAGAAACAGCCCAAGTGATGCCCATGGAGGGGCTGGTGATGGCTGGTAGCCCCAACCATACTCACACGAAGTGAAATGCATCACAGTTAGAGCAAGGTCACTGTATGCTATAAGACATCTTTCAACATGAAAAAGCATAAGAGAGATGATGACCAACCATGAAGAGAGATACTTTCTTTCAGAAGTTCCTTTTTTTCCTGGTTATTAAATCAAATTTGACCATCTCCTAAATTCATTTTATCATCTTTTAAATTGAATTTTTATATAACATTTTCCATGCCCGTATTACTTCCAATTTTTCATTATTGCTGCCCTATTTTTAACCTCACTCTTCCCAGAACTTGGCTCAGAGATGTGATGCATAAATCACAAGGCTACTCTGGCTAATCTTGTAACAAAAATGTAATTTATAACACTTTGCATAGAAAACAACAACACTTTCCACAAATGCTTCAGCACTGAAGATTTAACAGCCAAATATGTGAATAAAGCATGCATCTTATCTGGTTATTAGTTTGGTATATCACTTTGGAAAGATCATGGTCCTCCCCAGACTTCAGTCTCTCCATGGATGAAAGATATTTGCCATTAACATATTTCTAGAGAAGGTATGTAACAGACGTTAGGATGTAGATACAAGATAGATGAAACAAAGATTCAGTGTTGATTTACTGGGTTAGCAGATGACCAGCCCTCATAAATCAAACAAAATCCAAGCAAGAGATAAGACAACCTGATAGCGTAACCTCATCATTTCTTGCTGAGCTCTTTATTTCACATTTAATTCAAAAGATTATTCTTTTAACACAATCCAACTGTACAGGGTTCCAAGTTCAAGTCAGAAAAAAATACCAAATGTCAACAAACTTGCTGACACAATAAACAATAAAGAAGGCACTGAGCACTTTACCAGATCCAAATGTTAATTGTCATCTTTCAGTTCCTACAGATCACTTTTGACACTATCTTCCTTTCATCTGAAAGCATGAGAAGGAGGCGAGACATGAAAAACATCTCTCAAGTTGCTATGCTAAATATTGTTTTGTGCCTCTAGGAAAGAAGTGGTACAACTGAACAATTCTGGATACATTCCATCCTATCATTATGAGACAGAGCTAAAACAGACAAATAATTAGACACCTTACATTTGCGCTGTCCTTCCAGAATTGCTTTATCTCAACAACATCACTGAACCCTTCACAAGGCACCAGCACTCTGATTTGCACTGCTGCCTGCTTTACAAGCAAATCAGCCACATCATTTTCCTAAAACTCTATTTTTTTTGATGAGCATTGAGTAATGTCTGTAACACATTCTTGATATGAAAGCTGCTCAGCATCATGAGTCAGTGCCCTCCTCCCCCAGCCCCAGCAGGAACGACAGATCCCAGCACTGATGCCTCAGCTCGGCTTTCATTTCATTTCATTTCATTACACAGTGTAATAGGCCAACATGCACAGCTCGGGCAGGCTGAGCCAGGAAACTCAAACTGCTGCTGCTTATTAAACATCGTGCCATCAAATCACGTTAGGAGCATTAAAATGTAAATAAATACCATTGGGTCACTGGTTAGACTTCTCCTTAGCTCTTCCTTAAAGTGGTTTGAGAAAGCTTTTTGCAAATACCTTGGCGAAGCACCAAAGGTTCTTTAAAGATGTTTGCCTTTGAAGATCCAGCTGCAACAGGATTAAATTTACTTTTGCAGCAGTCTGTGGTTACAAAAAGACATCCTCCCAGCTGGGGGGTACTGGGATACCTAGAGTGCATCCTAGCAGCTTTCAAACCACTGGAGCCAACCAAGGCAGCCACCTTTTGTGTAAGCCAAGGAGGTAAAAAAAAAAAAAAATTTAAAAAATGGTGATACTGTTGAGGTGCTCCCAGTGTCCATCTTATACCCAGGAAGAGTTTTTATATTCCAATTTCAGCTGTGCCACTTCCAGGGAATGAAGGCTGAAGGTGCCCTCTCCCCAGGTCGCAGTATGGGGGCAAGGGGTGTTTATTCTTCATGTATTTGCATATATTAGACATATCTATGCCTTAAATTTAGCCTTATTCCAAATAAAGTCACTTCTATGTCATGCTATCTTTAGATTTTTTTATTTAAAAAAAATCCAAGCCCAAGGTCATGTGTAGACAAATATCTGAGTGAATGGGAAGCCAAGGACTTATTCCTTTGAGGCTAAAGGCCTGCACAAATCAAGATGCAGAGAGTCTTTAATAAAGTACATGATGTGGATGACAAATGCTGGCATTTTTCGCTGCTGTTTTGACATAGAAGTGCCCAGCTGGGCAGGCCCTCCACAGCTACGCTCGTGTGTGTGGAAGAATTTGGTATTGAGGTTTGCTGAGCACTGGGAAACCTTCACGATTATTGAGCTACATTACCTGCACCTTAACCAACACTGAGGGCTGTGTGACTCCAATTATGATGTCACATCATTTTAGCATGGTGCACACCACATTTAACCTCTGCAGAGGATTACTGTAAAACAACTTAACCAGGTACCTGGGATCAAAGAAATACATTCTGACCATGTAACAGGTATTTCACATACTCTTTAAAGCAATCACAATGTATTAATTATCCTATTTAAAGAGAGGCATTAACCATAATTTCATTATGCCTCGTTATACCTCTGAAATTAATATATCTGGAAAAACTTAGGAAAATGCAGGGTTATTATTTTCATTTATTTGGTACCTTCCTCAAATATGATAACACAGCCATGAAATCACTTAATAATTAGGTAAAGAAAATGGACTGGAAGGAAGCAAATGCAGCTCAAAATATCGAGCAAATGCCCAAAAAGTCAAGGAGAGTCCTTCAGTGAGCATAACGGCTTCAGAGCAAATTCTGGAAAGAGCTCAGTGCCTCTACAACGTAAGTTCAAGGTTCATGCAGAGTGAAGTAAAATCATGGATCCCTTAAATTAATACAGCTTTAGTTGACCTTTACCTGACTGCCATGGAGAAGTGAACAGCTCCTTGGTTTCTATTGTAGAGGAGCCCCTGCTAATAAACAAATGGGGTTCCAGAGGTCAAAATGAAATAGAAACCTCTTGGTAGTGTATTAACCTGTGTATTTGTTTGGACGGGCACAAGAATGTATTGAGAAGGAGGCTGAAATGAGCAAAATCTTTGGGGCTGTGACATGGAATATAACTCTATCAGCACCTGGATTTTTTTTGACATTTGGCAAGGCTTTTTTCCTACAAGTAGAACGCCTGGTATTTGAAATTCAGCTCTGGTAAGTAATCACACATGTGATTTCAGAATTTGTTTTCCATGAACGTTAATGCCAATTCAAAAGCATAAATGTTTATAAAGGGAAAACAGGCACAACCACATCAAGTCACTTGAAAGGCAATCATGTGTGTATTCAAACTGCTTTTACAATCTCAGCCCTATTCCTGTCCACCATCCCATTTCATGGTGGCTGTACTATTTCTGTTCCTACAGGTACTCACACTTTATTTTTCTAGCTCTATTAGAATTTGTGTTACGAATCCACAAACGTGAAGGTTCTGTAATGAAATTCTCATCTTGAACATGTTAAACCACAGCTGGGAAAGACAGCAAGACTAAATCCAGGACAGTGGGTTTGCAGTAACAGCCAAGAAGCTTTAAACAGTATGAAAGACAGAAGCTTAGAGGTTCAAAGCCAGCTGTAAAAATTCTCGTTTGACTTCTCGATGCAAAGTTAAGCAGGGCTACCATAAAGAAATATGCTGCTGCCTTGGATTTCAAGTAGCTTCTTAATTTCCACAGTGTATCCACGCTTTCTCCACATTCTGGTATCACACTGTATTTCCCCCACAAACTGTCTAATAACCCTACACATCAAGAGGGTACTGATGGTGCAGCCATACAGATGTGCCTGCTCTAAGCTCCACATGTTGAACTCCAGACTTAGGAATCCAGAGCTTTTTGAGGTCATCTTTGTAAAACAAACACTTCTATGAGGAAAGCTAATCTTGGAACAGATGCACAGAAAGTAGAGATTAACTGCAATTACTCAAAAAAATTTTTGAAAAAATTTCTATACATGACAAATGTAGTTAAATCCTGCCTGATGATTGGCTTAAAAGTATTTAATTTAGCCACTTCATCCTTTTCCCATGAAAATTGTTCTTAACAGTTCATTTCTAGATGTACAGTAAGCACTCTTAGTCCGTGAAGTCAAAATAGACACAGTACCAGAGAAAACTATGTGAAGGTTTCCCCAAGTAACACAGTGATGAAACCACAAGGGAAAAAATTATCTACAGGAATATTTCCCTACTAAAATTAAAAAAAAAAAAAATTAACTTGACTTAAGCAAAGCCTGGGCTTTACTCTGGAGACCATGATACTTACACCTTCACAATCCTCACACCTCCACTTTTCAACAAGACTTAACGTGGTTGTCTGAGTCACAAAGGCCAACAAGGCTGAAAGTCCCTCAGCTTTTCCCCCTCTTGCTTTCATCCCAAATTCTCTCCATGTTTAGATCTAATCTGTGACAAAACTTTTAAGATTAATCTGCAGAGACTCTTAGTATTAAGAAAGTTTCCCTACTATTATTATAACCATTTGACTTCCTAGGATGCTGTCTTTAAATGTGTCCCAGGTTCTAGCATTTGCAAAACCATAACCAGGCCAGCTCAGAAATCTAAGGGAGCTCAAAGCCTTGGACGTAATCCCTTGTACATTCAGTAGAGTTCATGATCCTTTTATGCATGTTTATTCATTTGTTCCTAGTTTTGCAATGTTAATGAAAACCAAACCCAAGAAAGCTTTATTAGATTTTCATTGCAAATATTTGCAACTGAGATGCAGTTAATTAAAATTAAAACAAAAAAAATATACCTTGTAGAGCATGTTCACTATGGAAAACTATTTATGTACACTTTTCCTTGATCTCTTTGGCAAGGTCTGTGTTAAATCAGGATTTCAGAAGATGGGATTGAAATAATTTAGGACAGAACCACAAATTGGAAACTTGTTTGAAATTTTCATCATATTGTGGATAAAAGAGATCAACTCTAAATGAAAATTTAAGACACGTGTTTGTTTTCTCAACCCTGAATCTACTTTAGCTGATACCTGAGACTTGCCTAAAAAGTCCTTCATCAAGACGAGTAGCAGATAACACCACACTACTGCCACAATAACTCTGTTTATTCCTACAGAAACAGTACTTGCATCACTAACAAAAACATTAGCAATAATAATTAAACACAAAATTACTTGCTACAAAGGAATTTTTTTTTTTTTTCATTGAAGGTGTGAGTTTTTATATCATCATTACTGAGAACAGCAACTGGCCAAGTAACCATCTGACTGCACATGAAGGAACACAAATTGATCACAAGAAAGGTTCCATTAGCAAAATTGTACATTCATGTTTACTATTTTCTTTCCCCTTTTATCTTATAAAATAAAGCTATGTGCACCTGTACGTGTCTACTTATTGATGATTGTCATGACATTAAAAGATCACATAAGATCTAAGGCTAGTTCATATTTTGTTAAGGGCAGCTACACTGGGAGAGGATCAAATCACGACAGAGTTAAAGGGACACGTTCTTTTATGTCCTCCAAGAGTGCAGTGCTCGTTGGAACTAAGTGCCCCTACAGAAACACATCACTGCCACTTCACAGAGTTCTCCAGCACACACACCACACGTCACGGGCTCCAGCACAGCGTCCCCACAAGCAAAATGCCCTTGAAGGCCCTTGTCCTCAAGGCAAGGTTCCAAGTAGGGCAGCCCATCTGCAGTGGGGTGCTGGTGAGCACACCACAGCTCTGAGGGACACATGGAAACCAGAACTTACCTATTTGCGCAGCTTTTGAGGGCAGCCACCATGTAAGTGTGAAAACTGACTTGGAACAGAGGGAAGCACGACTCGTTTGTGCCCCATCAGGGACAGCAGCTGTTGCCACCCCTCCTTTCTGCTCTCACTCACAGGAACACGGGGACGTGGAGGTGCCACCAGCTGCCTGCCCAGCAGATCTGGCAGCAGCCTCGGGGGACACCAAGAGCCCATTTGTACTGCCTTGCCTGGTTCCCCAAGTCTTGCTTGGATTTTGAAACACCCAAAATTGCTGCCAAAGAGCTATTTAAAAAACTTTTTAGCCTCCTCTGTCCCTTCAGGGAATCCATACAAGCCAGGAATCATTTGGTCCAAAACCAAATTTATCTTCTCTGTTATTTTGGGGAAAACACCCTATTATCAATTGTCTGTAGGTTCAATGTGGAAGATACTCCACCCTCAAACCTCTCAAATTTATACTTATTTACTCTTCTTTTTCTTGCACTGGGCCCATAAGGCCTGATGTATTTACAGAAATGCCTTTTCTTGCAGCTAAAGATCTTTTCAGAAATTTTTCCTCTATCACTCATGAAGCACCTTTAATACAGCATAGCAAATCCTGTCCTGCTGGCTGTGGTTCATTGTTTTTGCTTTTTTTCTTTTTTTTGTAAAGTCATTAGAAAACACTAGAAATAAATTCACGAGCCCTCCAGAGTAGCACATTTAATTGGTGTTTTTTCACAGGCTGTGTAGGACAAATACAAGTCATGTTTCAAGCTCAAACAAAAGGACTGATTTAAAGTCCTTTTTCCTTTGATATCAAACTGGGATCACTTCATAGGAATATGGCTATTTTGAAAAGAGACTGACTCATATTTTAAAGCCTTTAAAGCAAATCACAAAAATGAAATTTGATGACATCATTTTAAAGCAATTTAAGGCTAAAACTAGCTAACAGAAGATACTAACATCTGTTTAAAATCTTCCAAAATTAAATTAAAACTTTAATTTACTGCATTTGGGGTTACATATTTGTACTTTCACATAGATGTAAAATGTAGTGGACCTAATTGTAATACTCTGGCAATTAACATGGGCTTTACTTGTGGATGGTATTTAGCTATTTAAAAATTAATAGCATCATAACTTTCCAGGAAAATGGCAGGCTGTCTGGAGGAGCATAGCATAATGGCAGCTCAATTTATATTGAAATGTTTGGTTAGGGCTGACTCCTGGAAATAGCTCAAATGTAAGCCCATACAAATGCAATCCACCAGTGCAGGACTGAGGAATGAAATCCTTTACCACACCTAGGAATGCAAAACCTGATTCAAAACAGCTGCTTCTCAAGGTTCTATTATCTGCTCAGGAGGGTAAAATAACAAATAATATAAGACCTTACTTTTGAAATTATGAAAAACCACTAGGTGGTTGTTTTTAGAAGTTTTGCTTGTTTTGTTGTTGTGGTTTTAATACACCTTACAAGTCACACCTATCCAGCAGGATTCCTGAGGGGATCTATCTGCCCGAAATATCTCTTCTTTAGTGTTCAGCTCCTACTTGGTTTAATAAATTTTCTCTCAGCTTCTAAAAGTCGTGGTGCCATTCTAGGACATGACAGCACTAAAGAGAGAGCAAAGTGTACCAGGTAGCTTAGCTAAAATCATTTGCTACTGTGTGATGCATCTGTTACAGTTTTTCTCCTGGACTGAGATAAGATTGGAGCTGATTCATCTACAGATGAATACCAGAAAGTTTAAATTGGAAGAGGGGATTAGAAAGGAAAAAAAAAAAGTCCTTAGGCCTTTAAATGATGAACTGAAATTGAAATATGCCTTTCCAAGTGACTTTCGGGGTTTACAGCTCTCAGGATATCTTCCAAATAACAACCTTTCGGTGTCCTGTGCTTACCACAGGAAATTGCTTCTGGCCAAGAACCTGTATGGTGACCTAAGACCACCTCCAGGAGTGTGCCCTGCCCTGCTGGCAGCATCTGAGAGGGCACCTGAGCTGCTGCTGTTGCCCTCAGCCTCCTCCTCTCTTCACCAGACTGAGCCTCTCACTTGTGCACAGGTCAGGGAGTTTGGCTGCAAAAGTCCCACCTGAAGAGATGTGGGGAAGAGCCACAGTCTGGGAGGAAAACCATATAAGCCAGAAAGCCTGGCTGTCTGTTAGAGGGCAGGAATGTCCCTGCTGAGATATTTGCAAACTCAGGAAAAATGTCACCCGCCTTGTTTGTGGCTCATGCTCCCACACCCCACACCCGAAATGCCCACGGCTGACAGAAGAGCCCATGGGTTCCTGCAGGGTTGAACCTCACTGTGTTTGCCAAGAGAGGGAATGGCACCCTGACAAGGATGAAGTATGTCAGTAGGACATAAAGCAGGTTCCAAAATTAGCCTGTGACCATCTTATTTTACCAACACCCTCACTGCCTCAATGCATATGTTTTATCTGGCAGAAGATACAAAGACCGAGCTACTCCTCAAGGCATTTTCAGAAGCATTTATCTTTAGCTTCTGCTTTTCCCCTAAGGGTCTTCAGCTCTAAAGGCTGAGGGAGTTGCTTAGGGTGACTCACACCCAGGCTTTACTAAAAGCATGAAACCCTGTGCTCCTACAGACACTCTTTATTTGAAACAGACTTTTCCTAGTAAGTTACTAGAAAAAAAAAAATTGAATTGCATAAAATGGAAAGCTTGTGCTCATTGCACCTCTGTCCATAATCAGGGAATTCAGTCCAAAAGACTTTCCATTCAGAGCTCTGTACCTACCTCACCAGACCACTGAGCTGCATCATCTCCAAGAGAATAATGCAATTTTGTGCCTATTGCACAGCTCTGTGTGTACTACCACTACTGAGATCACATTTCATTTTAAATATATGCATGCTTTCTAAGAAAGATCTGTAAAATGTTTACAGTTTCAGCCTGATTCTCTTGAAGATTAGTCATAATAAAGTAAGGAATGTATTTCTTTTAATACTGCCATAAAGATTCAATGAGTCACTGGCCTATAGGTGCCTGGGAGGCAGCAACCAGTGTGAATAGCTGTTTTTTACAGTAAACCAAAAAAATGCATTAAGTTACAGAAGTAACTATTAGCTAAGCTGCTGAATCATATATCTCATGCTGAAGTATTCACAATGGTATGATCCCCTGTGCATTTACCTCTTAAGCTAGAGCTCAGATGTGAAACCACAAAACCCAACAAACTAGGCCCTGTAGAAATAAGTTGAAAATTGAGGCGCAGTCCTGCAACTGAAACAGCATTTAGTAGTTACCAGAATGAAGAATATTTCATGTAAGTGACAGAATCAGCCTCTCAGCAGGAGGACGTGTGTTAGTTCATGAATCAGCAACACAGCATCACATCATCAAAGAGAGGTATAATGTTTGGGACTTCATGTGAATAACAGCATACTGAACAACAAATTTCATCGTCCTTTGCTGTTGTGTTCATCATCAGCTCCCCTGCTAAAGTGGATTCCTTACACTTTTTCTGGAAGCTTCATTTACCTGTCATGGACTGCTCTGCAAAATTTTTAAGTCGCTTTTACAGTAACAGGGCTTCATCACAGAGGTAATGCAAGTGGTGCCTTTGGTAAGGACTTAACCAGTGGATGGAGACCAGAAGAAAAATATTTGTAAAAAAACCCACCCACTTTAATTTTGCTTTTCATCATAACATACAGAGTCACAAGAGCAAAACTAGCACAGGCCAGCACAATACCTGACATTGTTTTATTGTGCTTCCCTGGCAGCTGCAGAAATCCTTCATAATATATTTATCATCTGCTCTTGAATCATTGAATGATACTGGTCTCAGCTACTTTTTCTGGCAAGATTTTCGAGGCCTCATGAGCAGGAAGCTATCTCAAAGAAGACCACTGAGAATTTCAAAGAAAGACAACTTCACCAAAAAGAATAGCAAATTTCCTCATTTACTAAAGTAACTAAATGACACAACATACACTTTAAGCTATCTTGACATTTTCAAGATAATCTATAGCTGTGAGTTTGCTTTTGGAGACACAAGCCCTGGGCTGCATGTTGAATGCTGGACCCTGACAGTGGAACTCAGCTGTGCAAGTCTCATTTTTTTCTGCACCATTTTGCAGGAACTGAAAATATCTTTTGATATCGTGCTGAAATTCATCCACAACACTGGCTTGTGGCTGATCATTGACCAGAAAGCTGCAATGACAGGGAGCCTCTGAGAAAAAGAAAACCTTAGGACTGAAATTTACTGTAAATAAATTTAAGCTAAGTGCACAGCCCTGGAATGCTTTAAAAGTTATCAGTTGCTTCTTAAACTCTCTTAAATCACCATAAAAGCATAACTAAAGTTAAAAAAAAATCCAATCAAAAAAAAACCCCACAGATAAAAGTAGCTTCTTGCTTTAGATAAGGTTTCTGCTTAGTAGAGAAAAATGTCTTGAGCAAACAAGGGATGGGACATGATTCAAATTACAACTGTACACAGAAGTAATTAAAAAATTATTTGTCCTAGTAGAATGACTTGCACTCCAATGAATTGAAATCTAAGTTATAAAGCTCAATTGTATTATGAATTCTTCATCTTTGCTACAGCTATGTCTGCCTAAGTATACACTGTACTCCTAGGGGATTACTTTCAAAACTCAAGAGATTTCCCCCTAGCTACTTTTCCCCTCAAGAAATGCTTCTAAAAAACTCCTACCTTTGCATCTCACAACAATAAACAAGTCAGAAGTCCTTCTCCTGACAAAATTATTGACTGCGACTTTCAATGACTAAAGCCTAATATATATCCTAGAAATTGAATAATTATATTTTGATGGCAATTAAGCAGGTATTAATACAGCAATATCTCAGAGGTATTGACAAGTCTTTTTCATAATAGGACAGAAAACACACACTCACAACTGTACAGGTCATAATCTTGCTCTCGATCACCTCTGATTCTCACCAGAGCATTTCCCATTTTCCTGCTAATAGATCCTAACAGCCCTAAGTGGATCTAACAGAAGCATAAGTTATATTCACCCCAGCCTGATGCATTCCCGGGCCCCTCTCCTGCATTTCAGAACTGTGCTGTAGGGCTGTGGGCTGGCACCTCTGCCACACCACCAGCCCTTCCCCAGGCAGGAGGGAGGCTCCTAAAGCAAGGGACACCACGTCCAGCAGCAGCCCCTGCTCAGCACCCACGAGCCCAGGAACATCTGCCCACATCTGGAAGAAACACCAGGTAAACCAGTCTGCCAGAGGGGGAATTACACTCCTTGGGAGGAAAGGTTTTTGACAGGTTTTTCCTTGAGTAATTTGTGTGGAGGGCTGGTTGACCTTGGAAGATCACACGGTAACAGGAGAACTAATATATGAAATTGCACAAGGGAAGACACAAGACAGCAAGCAACTGATTAGGAAGAGGACTTGGGGACTGTATCAAGCTTCAGTGTTTTTCTTAACCTGGATTCAATTTTATTAGAGACACTTTTTGTTGTTTTTAAATTAGTGCCTGTATTTCAGTGACTATGTGACAATTCCTGCTATTTATCTATTTATTCTCATTGGTGCCATATCTAAGCACCTCTGCCAGACTTCCTAACACACAGATTTCCCATGCAGGGCCTTTACACAGGGACAGGCATTCACAGGTTAAGGAGGGATCATTATACTGCTGTTACAGCCAAGAAATTCGTCCTCCATCCACTCCCACTAAGAGATTTCAGAAAGGCTCTTTGCTTCTTCCAGCTACATCAAATCATACAAAATCACACCTTTCCTTCTCCAAAGGGTTTTGCTTCTCTCAGATGCTCACAGCCACAACATTACTACCTTGAGACTAGAAAAAAATTCAGCCAGCACAAACTGCCTCGCTGAATAGGAGTAGACCCAGAAGTAGAGTGAATGCAATTCTTCTTGACAGCTTGAAACTTTTACCCTCTCCTTTCTCATCGACAACTTGTACTGTAAGAACGACAATGGACTCCTTCAGCATCTGTGTAAAATTACTTTACTCATTTAAGTATTTATGAATGAAATCATTTAGGAAATGATACTTTGCCTCTGGGAAAGTGGGCTAGCATACTTGAATAAAAGTAATTACTTGCTTGTTAGTTATTCCTCAAGATGGATAAAGGTTTCTGAGAAGTCTTGACATGGTGTGGGAGAACAATTAGATCTACCCTTCATCTCTTCTATTACTTCCTACACAAACTTCTATTACATTAATCCCAGGAAAACTAGGGTTCTTTCTTCCAAGATTTCCCACCCATGGAACTCTGGCAGCAACACTAAGCTCACCAAAGCTGGCCCAGGCACAGAGGTAGCTGCAATAACCAGTGTCACCAAGACCTGCTCAATTTTACAAACGCATTAAGCAACTACCAGCATCAAGTACCCAGAGCAGAGCCCAACCCTTCTAAATCAGCTCGTTCAAACTACTGACACAGAGCAGCAAAGATTTCAGTTTGACTTCTCCAAAGGGTGGAACACAAGCTGCAATTGTTAGGTACAAGAATACAGAACCTTAGCTGGAAAGCTCTTTATTGGCCTTTTTTTATAAAAAACAATTTTATCCAGGCAAGCAGTTTATAAACATTCCTCTTATCTACTACTGGGGTTGTTAGAGTAATTTTTTTTTTAAACAATTAAGCTCTTTAGATAGATGCATTAAAATCTACATTTTAAAAAATGACCTCAAGCAACCTGCTTTCTGCTCAAATTAGCATTTGCATTGGAAAATGGTCTTTTCAACTTTTGTTTCAAACAAAAGGCATAAAATAAAAATCATTACAGCATTTTTAAATAACCCATTTTTTTTATTTAGTTGATATGAAATCCAGGAAAATCCTCCCTATGTTGAGCTAGTCCATAACAGTTCAGTGAAAGGGCTTCTGGAAAAAGACAAAAAATTCTGGTTTTATTTAAAAATTGCACACTAAAGGGTTTGGAATTGAGCAAATCCTAGCTTAATGCAGAAAGCACTGGAGCAGACATTTAAATTTCCTTACATGATCCCAATAAGTAAATTGTAAAAATAAAGTAAATCTCGTGTGTTTGCAATATTGTAGCTTTGGGCCCCTGACCACCCAAATGTGTCTACCAACTACAATGACCACACAGCAAGCAAGAGTACAGAAAAGACCAAAAAATCCAGGTCTAATCTCCCAGATGTGAACTATTTCCAGCCTCCAGTTCACATTGTGAAAAAGTGTATTTGTATTCACAACCCAAGTTTCTTCTTAATGTTCTGGTTTGAAACACACGCGGCTGGATTTGAGACAGCACAATGCAGAGGGAAGCACAAATGGAACAGTGAAAGCTGTGTGGGTACCCTGTGAGCCTAATACTGCTTGCAGGAAACCAAATTAATATGTTAAATATCAATATCACTTCAGCACCTCATCCTCCCCCTCTGAGACAAAGAGGAGCACACAGAGCCCACACCACAGGAACCCACTACAGTTACACATGGCCTGGCACTGGCCACGTTGGAGCAAACTCAGGTCACTTACTTTCCTTGTGTTCTTCATAGAACAGAAGAAAGAGAAAACTGGAAGGTAGAACATGGAACCGCTTTTGAACAAACAAATTTGTTGGATTTAATGCCCCTTGATACATTTAAACACCTTGGTCAACTGATATTTTACCTACAAAAATGTTTTTCAAAATCAAACAGAAGGAATTCATGAGGTGACACTGGCATAACCACATCTGTTGACAAACTTAAAGCAACAGCGAACGCTTTTTAATTTCTCCTGTCCATTCCTTCCCAGGTTTAAAATTTTTCCTGCATTTGAAAACAAAAGAAAATTAAACACACACCACCTATTAAAAGTAATTCTGCCAGTCTTCAACAAAAGGTAACACTCTTTTCTTCATGTGTGTATTCTTTGTAAATGATTCCATATGCAAGAACTTCTTGTGGCTGTTTATGTTTAAGTTGCTTGGCCCAACAACAACATTGTATTTTTAATAAGAAAAAATAAGCCAGCATAGATACAAAAGGACCAAATCCAAGACCCAGATTTATAAAGCCCACAGAGCAAATAGAAAGGTGTGATATAGCAACCAAGAAGCACCAGTGACAAAAGTCTTCATGTGGCGCAAAGCCTTGCACAGGCCCTACCACCTCACCCTTTACTTCAGAACCTTTCCCCCTCCAGCACAAATAAATTCAGAACAATTGAAAGATGACCAAAACAGAAACAGCTTTTCACCTTCAGCTGTACCTATGAAGGGCTTGAAGACCAAATATCAAGGATTTTTCTCACTGTGCAAGTGTAATATTTCCCAATACACCCTGAATAGCTGTACAGTGTACTGCAGCACTGACTTAACTGGGTGTTATTTAGTGTTGTCTGACAACTCAGACTAGCTTGCTGATGACAAACACCACTGTTTTAATACGTGGAAGGTCCCAGAATTGTTGGAAAAACACAATAAATAAGAAGGTTGCTCCCTTCGAAGTGCACAGTTTGGCTGGTGGCTTTTAAAAGCATCTAGTTTGTAACTGCTGGCTGCATTTTGTCACTAAAGTGATTGCTTTGAAGATGGGCAACAAAAACAGGAGCTTCTGTTATCTGGTTCACATAACTGCTTTTAATGTCTGCAGTTACCATGATCTGTTTATTTTTTGGTCAAGCTCTGAGAGAAGGTGAGCACAGGAAAGTGGGTTAATTTATTACCTTCACCTTCGATTTCCTTCTTGTGCACTGGAAAACCATGACAATAGTGCTATCTTGCTTCTTGTTTAGCATAAATCCACTTAAAAGTATGTTATAAATAGGAAGCTATTGTTTAGGGATTGAGTAATGATATAAAGACTGAAATGAAATACATCAGAAAAACATGGAGAAAAAATGGGGTTTGGTTACATATTAGAGAGATGTTATATTTCCAGACATAGAGCTTCCAGGATTATGTTTTAGAAGTGTTATTACTGCAGCTTGATGGAGTTCAAAATGTCTATTTCCCAACTCATATCTCAAAAGCTTCCCCGCTACTCTGTCTTAGAGCAAACCAAACTTAGGAATATTTGTCCTCCAGCAGATGCCCTGAAATGACCTAAATCCTTTATTTGGCCTAGAAACACAATAAAGCATACCAGACAATTTCCAAAATGTGCTCTTTTGACTTTCTTGGGTCTAAAACCTCTTCTTAATCCTACTATCTCTTCCACGCTGGAAGCAGATCAGACTTCACTCCTCTTTACCAAACATCATCAGCATGCCTGGTGCTTAAGGACACCATGGCAATAACCCTGCATTTAGGAAAACAAATGCGTCAAGGTCCAGCCCATAAAATGTTGCTTGGAAGACAGACTGGCACAGCTTAATCAGGTATTTGGCCTGTTTAGGAGCCTGGTTTACAGAATCTCTTGGGAGGCCGACCTGGAGGGCAAAGGAATCCAGAAAGGATTCCAGAAAGGCTGGATATTCTTCAAGAAGGAAGTCTTAAAAGGTGCAGTAGCAGGTCATCCCCACATGCTGGAAGAGGAGCCAGCAGGAAAGACCACACCAGCATGGCTAAACAAAGCTTTGCACAAAACTCCAGAAAAAAAGGAATTTATGACATTTGGAAGAACAAGAAGGCAACACAGAAAGACTAAAAGGATGAAGCAAAGTTACGCAAGGAAAAAATTAGACTGGCCAAAGCCCAAGTAGAACTTACTCTGCATAATACCATAAATTACAATAAAAAAATGTTTCTATAAATACATTGTCAATAAAAGGAAGGCTAAGGAGAAACTCCATCCTTTATTGAATGTGTGCGGGAACAGTGACAGAGGATGAGGAAAAGCCTGAGGTATTTAATACTTTGCCTCAGTCTTTTAGAGTAAGACAAGTTGTTCTGCAGGTACCCACCCCACTGAATTGGAAGACAGGGATGGGGAGCTGAAAGAAGCCCCCACAATCCAAGAGGAACTATTCAGTGACCTTCTACACCATTTGGACATGCACAAGTCTATGGGGCCCAGTGGGAACCACCCAAGGGGAATGAGAGGGTTAACAGCTGGACTTGATCTTAAAGAGCTTCTCCAATCTAAACGATCATATGATTCTAGGGTTGATGCCACAACATTACTCATTCTTTACTGAAGACTACAATACAGGCTACAAAGCACAAAGAGTCTTCTTGTTTCTGCTTTTTTTCTTTCTTGTTTCTATTTTTCATCTTAAACAAACTTGTCTTTCTTCTAAATCTTCAAGCAACGCAACAAGTTTTTCCTCCTTTGGTTTAACTTTAGAGTGGATATGTCAGCCAAAAAACACTACCAGCTGTGGGTATTGATTTCTTCAAAACTCTTCCTGGCCTGACCAAGTTCCAGGACACAGGCGGAAAAAAAAGAAGTCCCTCTCACATTAAGCGGTGGCATTGCATGTTCAGCACACACCACTAACCTTGCCAAACTGCTGAACAACCCCCTTTCAAAGGCTTCAAAAGACTGCAAAGGTCTGCTACTCCCCTTCCCAAGGTGCCAGGGAGTTCATACAAGTCAGCAGTTGTGCAACCTCATTCACGCTGGATTCAGCTCTTTCTCCTTCGGAATGAAAGTCTCCTTTAGTCTAACATTTTAATGAAATATGTATCTTCCCCCAAGTTAGTTACTGGAGGGAAATAGTGTTTCTCCACACCTCTCAGCGGGTGTTGACCTCAGCTGAACCTTTCATGACTCACTGTTGTCCAGAGAATGCAACCAGAGACAACACAAGTGATTTACTATTCCTTTGCCTCCAGCCCTGCCCTCCAGTAGGGCATCGCTTTAGAGAGTGGTGATCGGATTTCTGACCCTGCTAAGCAAAGGGTCGCTCAGTAGCTGCGCTTGTTTTAAAGTTGTATTTTACACCCAGAGTTACAAACAATTGGTACAAGAACAGCAGCTGTGATGCACCACCAAGTCAGCAAAGTTCTCTGCTCAGAGCCAGTCTGTGAACAAGCTTTAGCTATCAACCTTTTGGAATGAAAGGGGCAGAACTGCCGGTAAGCTGTTTCCAAAATGGGCCTTGTACCAAACTGTCCCTGGTGGTCCAACATGTTCCAAGCCTGTCAACCATCAATGCTCCACCAGTCCTGTAAACTGTACTCTGCAAAACTAAAAGCTTCCAATTCATTCACTCTATCATTTATTTCATAGCTGCAGCAAGGTCTGTAATGTTCAACTTTACTGGTAACCACAACTTCAACTTTTCTTAGGAACACAACTCACTAGAATGAGTAAGAAAGCGGAATTTGTACTGTTTCCCTCTAGGGCAGTATTTCTCCTGGCTTTCAAGATCCTATTAACACACACACAAGTGTGCCCTTAGCATTAAATATAAGTTACAGACAGGGATCATGACTCAAGTAGGGTATGGAATACCCATCCAAACTTTATTGATGGGTGTTGTCCACCATGACACAAGTTATGTGTTCATGCTCTCCAAAGTTTCCCGTGGCCCCAGCTGGGCATGCAAGGTTGAACTTGAATTATTTACAGCACTCAGAAGCTTCATCCTCCCCAGTCCCATGAGCAGCGAGACCACATCCACTACAAATATCATTTCTCAAAAAAAAAATGCCCCATCTCTAGTTTAGGCTCCAAAATATCTGGGGAGGTTCTCCCACAGGATATATTCTCAGGGACTTGTTTTTGTTCCATTTATGGCCCGTTAATATTATGACAGAGTGAAAAAAAAACCCAAACCAAATCTTTAGCATACCTGAAAAACAGACCCATTATACTGCTGAAGTTTTACATTCATCCAGGGAAGCAAAAACCAAACAAAACAAGAAGCTAAGAGCAAAGATCCAAGACTCTGAATGTACTGCGAGGTCAAAGCTATTTTCTTTGTGATTTTATAAAATACTCTCCCACAATTTGTGGCAATCCGCTGCAGCCATAAATTTGACATAAATCAGACTTATGCGGAGAGCATTGAAAAAATCAACATTATGAAAAAAATGCCCAGCAGTAACTTCTGAATTGGAAAGAAAGTCATTTAAAATGTCTTGAACAAGGCAGAGAGTTCACCAAATAAGGAGACTGCCCTGCAGTTAAGGACATTTGCTGGGTTTACCACATTAACCAAATTGTTTAAGTTTTATGCCATTAAACTTAAAGTGGTGTCAGTATTCCCATCCATGCTTTAATTTCTATATTCTATAACTACTGTTAAAACAAAACACTTCAGATTAGACCCAGCCTAACAAGTTTCTTTTTTCTGTTTGTTGCTGGTTTGGGTTTTCTTTAAATGCATTTTTATGTTGCCCTGGCTGTGTATATTCCAGGGCAGTGTAAAATTAATTATTTCAACTGAGTTTTTCTTTTGCTTTTAATATTCAAAGACACTTGAGTTTTAATTTGAACATTTATAGTCATCTCCCTTTTTTCTACTGAAAAAGGGTAAATTGCCATTAGCATGCAGTGCCATATGATTGTAGCCTTTTAAAATATCACATAGTCTGATCCTTGCCAACGACAAGCTCTTGTAATAATTTTTAAGCCTCAGAATCCAGGACAAAAGCTATCAGGCATCTCCCATCCCTGTAATTGCTCAGCACCTTTGAGAATCAGGCCACTTTCACTGAGATGTCTAAATATAGTTTTAGATACTTAACTTTAGAAACTCAGATTTTTGAAAAAATGAGGTCAAAATGATTAAAGTAAATCTCATCACCTTTGACATTCATAATTAAATGAATATTCAAATGAAAGTAGTTGCTTAAGACTGTGTGTTCTTTCTGGCAATACTCAGTTCTGAGTATTTTATTCTAATCTGCAATATTTTATGGCTTTACTACCAAGACAGCTTGCTCTCAGTGTCTGAAACACAGTGGTACATTCCAGCAGGTTTGCAAGCACAGAAGCACCATTCTGCCATCCTTCTGATATAAATGACAACATTCTGAGTGCTTGAAACAGCTCAGCAGGAGCTGCAGAGGCAATATTCCAGCAGGTGCTCTAATTTGCTGGAACACCAGGCAAATTACCCCCCTTACCACAACAGGAAATGATGGGAACTGGAAACTTCAGCCAGGAAAAGCTACAGATTGGGCAACACCTTTCTTGTTTGGGAAGCAGAGATCCCTTTTCTCACCCTGCATTTTCCTCTGCAGGAGTCAGAGCACTGCTGCTCTGGCACAAGGTGTGATGGCACTGATCAGCTGATGGGTGGTACCTTAACTCCACACTCCTGAGTAGTTTAGAGCTGTGCCTTCCTTTCTTTTTCTTTTCTCACATTTAGTTGTAGCTCAAACTTCCAACAGCTAACATGACACAATCGTGATCAAACTAAGACTAAATGTGTCTGACTCAACAACATCCTCTTGTCCAACGAGAGAAATATTTTACCTACAGTTCTGTAGTGGGGCAGCTAAAGAGCACTCATTCAGGATTGTGGAATCAACTACAAATTACAAGAAAAGCACAGTCACTGAATTTATTTTTTTTTTAAACTCACAGCAATACTCTGCAGATACTCCCACTCTTAGGATGGTTTTAACCAAGATCATTCTGTGTGCACATGCTGGTAAAGGGCAATGTAATGCCCACAGAGTCATCTATAAAAACGCAATCCCTAATATACAGCAGATAAAGGAAAAATTACATTTTCCCCCTCTGCTTGCGGTTAGTCTGGATGCCTCAATCCAATTTTCCTAACTGACATTACATTACTCTGCAGTTACATGTTTGCACTTTAATGTTTATCTCCTAAATCTTGAGCCATGCACTTCAGTCATGTCTGCGGAATATGTGATGTAATCTCACTAGATGTATGTAATTAGAAAGATATAATCAAAAAACCATAACCCGAAGGAGCTTTTTTTTCTTTTCCAGACTTTGAATTCATAAGAAATGTTGAAAACAGTTTGTAATTTAATCCCTGTATGCAGCAGATCACCAAAATATACAGCGCATAAACTAAAAGGGCTTTCTTTGCTGGGAAAAAAAAAGAAAAACGGTTCACATGACTCTTCAGTATCTACAATGTGCAGAGAACTCCCATACATGTTCTGCTTCTACAGAAATAGATTGCAGTTCCCCCCTGTACACCTACAGGACCCAAAGGAACATATTTACCTCTTATTACTGTTACTCAAGAACAAAGTACTTAAGTTCACTTTCATCTCCAGTTCAACACAGCACCGCAAACAAGGGGTGAAAACTTCTTTCTCATTGTAATAACAAGATTAAAATATCATTAAAATATGCAGCAATCTCAGTAAATTATAATTGCTATCACTAATAGTCAGGAGATTAAATGAAGGGGAAAAAAATTTGGTCTGGGTATTGGGAATGAATTCCTAATGGCAAGACGTGCAGTGCACAACCCCGACAGCCCTGAAGGCTACAGGGACAGCTCGCTGGGAGCTGGGGCTAATCTGCACACACAGCTACAGCAGCTCATCAGAGAGAAATGCATAAGGCTATTTATTTATGTACGCTGTTCAACACACACTGTGCTTCTTGAAAATACACAGGGACGGAAAACACAGCCCAAGAGCTTCAAAGGAAAGCTTTATCAGTGGAATGACTGGCACTGCTTCTCTGAAACCCGCCTGTGAATGCCCAACTTTATCTACAACGAGCCCACCCGCCCACGGACCGCGCTGGGGCGGCACGCGAGGACACCGCAGGATTGGTCCAAGCCCTGCTTCCAAGGAGGTTTGCACAAATGGCAGGTGTCATACACAGGCAAAAGATGCATCTGAACAAAGTTAAGACCTCTTGTATGAAACTGCTTTTAATGAGAAATGGCCTTTTTTGCTTTCAGAGCAATTCTGGAGAACCATTTCTTTCAAAAAGTGGGGGAAAAAGTTTCACTGTCAAAACGAGAGGAATTGCACTGATTGAAACGCATTTAAACACTCTTGTAGGAGAGTGAAAAATTATGTGTAAATGTGAGTATATGCACTTTTGCCCAATGAAGTCTGACAGGACACCTTGAGCTATTTCTCTGTTTCCAAAAGTGGCAGGTCAGGGACCTGTCTGGCAGCACCCAGCCAAGCTGGATCTAGGAACCAACTCAAACAGCAGCACAGCCAGCAGACTCTTCTTCCTCCCAAGAGCACATCTATCACATCTTTTGCAACTCAGCAGCATCAAAACCAAATTAGCCACAAATAGTTTTCTAACAATTCTTACCCACATCCTGCACAACACCAGGTAAATGTGCATAAGAAAGGTTTCAGAATGTGCCTGATGGTCATATTCCTTATGTGAAGGCTCCTGAAGAAAACCAAGTGTGCTGAGCAGCTGAACTGGTTAACTTTTTGCTCTGACTGTGAATTGCATCATCCCCTTTTATGAGTGACATGGTCACTTATTAAAAAATGTGTCATATGAGATGTTTTACAACACATTAATATCTGCTTCTCAACTACCAGCCATCTTATTAAATTCTCAGCGTGTTCTCACTTTGGAGCCATCCAGATAATATAGACAGGAACATTAACAGCAATAAAGACATTGCTAGATGTAATGTAGTATCTAATTAATAGTGATCTCAGTGGGGCACGGCCAGGAGAGGACAACTGAATAAAAATCATCTGCATTATTTAAAGTTACTGAAATATACAATTAATGGCAGCAGCACCCATTTTAATTAAAACTCAGAGGTTGTGATGCAAACTGGCTAAATCTGACACAAAAGTAATGGCCTCAATCAGGTTTAAAGCAATTAGTCAATCTCTAGCCATCCTTTTCTTGTCTTTCCCAATTATTTAGGGTTTAATACCTATTAAAGCCCACTGCCATGGCCATCACCAGGCACCCAAATTCCACACTGTGAGAACAGAGCTCTAGAGACCTTCTGGAGCTCTTACACCCTCTCCCTCTTGTGTTGGCCAACCACTGAAAGAGGGGTCAGGGCTGTTTATTCCTCCTGCAAGATGCTTAGGACAGGCTGGGCATTGTCAGGATGAGCAGGAAGGAGGAAGTCCTACAGCTGGCAAGGCCTCAGGATTTTCAAGAAATAAAATGGCCACACTGGAGCCCAATGTTAAACGAAATGAAGCCACTTATTAACATATTCCTCTCTATTTTCATCTCCTGCTCTTCTTCAGTGCCAGAAGAGTGCTCCTACTCCAAGTTGTAACAGAAATGCTTTGTTTCCAAGTTTGCTATACACGCCCTCAAGGGTGCTTCCCAAGTGCTCCATCACCTGTTTCTCTCATCATTTTTGTAACATACAATGGCAAAGAGGAATGTTTTCTGTCTCAGTATGGGGGAGCATTCCTGCAAATACACAAGGATCCATGGTTGTAAATGTTGATCTACATTCACTAAAGCCTCCCCAGGCCACTGAATCTGCTCTCCAGCAAGAATTTGAGTTGTATGATGATCACTGATCCTCACTTTTTTTGGTACTACATTCTAAGGAGATATTTTGTTTTTCTCTTCCAGAGTAGCACCTCCCCCTCAACTTGTGAATCATTTCAGGTCTTATTTTCTGTCTCTCACAGTATGTCAGTTCCAATGCTCTGCTTTAATGAAAGGCTTGGCAAGCCAGTACAGTTTTTTCACCTGTAGTTTTTAAAATTAATTTAGTATCTTCTCAGGCAGTACATTCCCTCATAGCCCACATCAAGATAATGCTTCAGCCATATGTGGATGACAGCCTCTCCCCTCCCTGACACAGCCAATCTAAACATGAGCAACCACTCCCAGGAAGCCTCTGCTAATAACATCTTTCCTCAATTTCCTTTTTCAGTTTTTCTTTTTCATTCATTCTCCTCAACAGGATATTGAAAGGTTTCTGACCTCCATAAAGGTCATTGCATTAAGAGATAGCAAATTCTTCCCTCAGCCTTGATATTTTCTCACTTCTCAGCATTTAAAACCAGTATAAACTCTTCAGCTAATTAAAAACTTTTTGCAGAGACTCTCCAAAATATCCTTCACAAAGTTTTTGCTTTCACCTCCGCTCCAGAACTTTATTTATTTAATCACCAAGAAATGAGCATTGTTCACTACTTTGCCTTTTATTTTTCCATTCCCTGAGTAATTATCCATCGCACATCACTTTCACACACATCCCTAATTCACCACTCTGCTATCAGAGGTTAAAAAAGATCAGTCTTGGCCAGAGTGGTTAGTGAGACACAAATACCAGCTAGAAATGCTTCCTCATCATGGCTTTTCATTCAGACATCTACTAAACATTTTATGGGGAAGGTTTTATGGTAACTCGCTAAATGGGCATTGCCAATAAGCTATATATTTCATTTGAATGATATTTTCCTGCACAACATGTGCCATGATTTCCCCAGGCATTGAATTGAAACTGAGTTTGAATTTTTTTTGATATTTCCCTCTTCTTCCTTGTTTTCCACAGCTCCTGATTGATATTTAGTAGGTTTTAAGTTTTATAGACTCTGACAATAGCTGAATGCAATGCATTGTTTACAAAACTTTTTACTTCAGTCTTCTACCTGATTCTGTTTGAAAAGTCAAACAATTCATAGACAGAAAGAAAACTTTTACAATTTCTTGATTTGTTGAAACCTTTATATGCATGAGTTACTTTAAAAAGTAAGTCTGTAGTCAATGAACTGGGAAAACAGTGTTGAGATCAACTGAATCAAATTTTCACTTAGTAATTAGAAAACTTTTACGGGATCAGACTGGTTTCTGAACAGAATATACCCTATTAAACTGAGATTAACCAGGTAAAAAGAACAAACTATACTTTCCACAACTGCCAAAATAACAATGAGAATCTGTCTTAAGTCTTTAACAAAGCCCAGTGTCTAAATAATAAATCACCTCAGTTCAGCTTGCCACAGGAGATTTTTTCCAGCAAAACCAGGCTGCTATAATTTTAGATTGCATTTTTGTTTCTACATCCATTCAGTCAAGTCCATGAATGCACTGATCAAGGGGAAAACCTAAGAAGCTGGGGAGAGTGGTTTGACATACTACAGTCAGGAAAAAGGTTAAATTCTACTAGTCATTTCATGTTTTTCATTATTTGCTGTGTTTTAATTTCATGCCAGTAACTATCACGTTTAATGCTGTCAAACTAGGACTTTGTTTAAACTTTTTAAAACTTTGATGTTTTAACACCCACAAATTTCAAAAGGAAAGCAGATTTGTAAGCACTTGAAGAGACAAAGTGAAAGAGGCCAGAGCTTCAGAGAGCATCAGGACTATGCTTCCTGACACCTGTGGCCTGAAGGACTGAATAGCTCCTGCCAAACACTCCCAGAGCCCACTGTGACATTCCTCCTTTCTACATCTTTCACTCAGCATACATTAAAGCAGTCTTGGGTTTGACTCACCCACACACCAAAAGCTGTGTAGAGGATGAAACGTGAGGAAGTGATCTCATTCTGAATCCAGCAGATCTTTCGTTGCCTAGCTATGGATGTGGGAATTTCCTGCTGCTTCTGTAACCAAGCTTTTCTGGGGCACTTTCAAAGACACGCTACAGAACAGATTTACCAAGTTCAGCATTAACAAACCATAGCAGGATGGTGTGCCAGAGCCCACAGATGGCTCAAGAATCATTTGCTAAAAAAACACTTCACCAGATACAAGACAATGCCCAAAACATTATGGAAAATTTGATGCTTTCAGCAGTCCCAGGCTCAGCCCATATCTGACATCACCACTACACTGCAACTTATGTCCCATGTTCAGCCCCTAATCAAAGGGCAGCAGCAAGCAAATTGCCCTCTAGACTGTACATAAAACATCCCCTTCAGAAGTGATGTCTAATCACTCCCACCACCTCTAAGAACACAATTATTTCCAGAATCCATAACGTATTATCTTTGAAAATTGCTCATTTCAAAGCCCACTGCTACAAAATTAAACTACCAGCATTGCTTAAATAAAACAAAAGCTTGGAACATCCATTTCCACCTCATAATCTTTTGAGACCTTTCTAATGACAAACTGCCACAGTGCAAACATAAAATATTCAGTTTTCTTCCAGTTTTGTATAGTACAGGTATAGTGTATCTAAAAGTAAATTAAAGCAGTATTTCATCTTCTCTGCTTGTTGTCTTTTTTTAAACAAGAAAAAAATATTAACTGATGATTACACCTGAGTTTGAATTGAAATATTTCTTTTCATGTGTTTTGGGAAAATACTTCATTCCTTGTTGAAGTGGCCTGTTTGCCATCAATTTTGCCACTTACAAGCTTAATACCACCCTTGCTCAGACCATCTAGCCAAAACACTTTTGTAACCCTTCTTATGTCCAGCAGAACTGTAACAACAGCTTTCCAGTGAACCTGAAGATGAACAAAAAAAGCTGTAAAGCAAACAGGAGAAAGGTAAGAGGATCTGCAGGAATAGTGAGCAGCATGTAATCATTTTGTATTTTACTAGTCACCTGCCTCTCTTTATCCAAGGGCAGCCTTCCCTACACCTAAAAGCAGCAACACTTAAAGTCAGGTGAAAGAACACCATGTTTTACATTTGCTCATTCTTTCTTCCAAGACGAATACAATAGTCTGTATTGTACTAAAAAAATGGTTCTATGCACTGCTTTTTTTAGTAAAATGAAATCACGGTAAATGAATAAGAATTCTATCCTGAATTGCATCCTGGCATGCTGAGAATATAAATTATGTTTTATAAAACCATCACACATAACTAATCTAGATGGGTGCTGCTCGCACAAGCTATTAGACAGCACTTTAAAAGCTGCAGTCTAGTTTAGTGGAGATAATTTTAATTGACTCAAGGGTGTATCTCAATGGTCATGAAATTGTTAGGAAAATGTATTGCAGGGAAAGAGCATTCCCTCAGCTGTGGGGAGCAGTCAGTGCAATCTAATAATGCTCTGGGTTTCCAACTGCTAGATGCATTTTGCGATTGGAAGTGATTGCATTGAGGATGTAGATGGGCCACATAAATGGAAGCTTTTATTGCTGGTTAGCAAAATTACTGTGACTGTCTGCACTGTGTTTGCATCTGCTGGAGCTTGGTTAAGATTTTTGGAGAGTCACATAATGGGAGAATAGTTGTTTTCACAATGAGCTGCTTCCCTGGCTATTCGCACGAAATGCTTTCTTGGGGTTTTCTGCTGGTCTTCTGAAGAGGATAAAACAATGAAATGGGCAGGCCTCTAACACCACTACCTGAAGAACCCACTAAACTGTGGTAAATCAATGTTAAACATTGAGTCTCCCCCCAGACTTGCAAACATTATCTGAGAATCTAGTTAAACACAAAAAAGGATATTACAAAAAAAAAAATCTGTTCCTTTCTACTGTATCTTGGGAGTATTTAGCAACTTTAAAGAGGTCTTAATTCAAAAAGCCCAAGCTGGAGACAGTATTTGTAAATCAATCATCATTTTCCTCTCCCTCCCCATTTTTTGAATGTTTGCTTTGTTGTCGCTTTTTACTCTTTTTCTTATTTGAAGCGTTTCTTATCCCTGCACTTCTTTCTCTTGCTCATTTTTTAGGCAATAAACAGCTTCTTGGTTTTAAATAAACTCCATGTCTGATTTTCTTATTGAATTTAAAGCCTGTTTTTTTTATGTTGTTCAGTTAAGCAGAGGTCTGCTCCCTTCATACCATTGCCCATATTATTGCCATGGAAGTCACCAAGAAGCCATCATGCAAGGACTCGGGTGTTATGCTAAGATAATTCCCTTCAGCAGTAGTCAAGCCCAAAGTTGCAGCTCTAATCTTCAAGGTCTGCCTCAGGGTTGGCTTCTGCCACCTCTGCTCAGTGGGGTCACACCACGGCTGAGATGCAGACAGGGGAAATGGTGCTCTGGGCAGCTGGAGCTGGGACACTCAATATCTGCAAGGGATTATGAGGCTGGGCCCTGGTGCTCAGCACTGGAAGAGCAAAGACTAGAACTCCCTCTTTTGCTTTGGCTTTTCCCACCTAGCTTTTGAAATAAATCGAGAAGGGGGAGGAGAAAGAAGCAATTAGAAATAGCAATTACTTTAACAGAGGATTTTTTCATATGCTTTGAACTCTGATCAGTACTACCAGGAGACTGTCTCAGCTGAGAGCCTCCCAGTGCTGTGCATATTGCATTTCTCTTTAAGGGACAGGCATCTAAGAATTCCTTTTGCCTTTGATTTTGCCCAATACCCAGAGAGCACAGGCAACCAGCAGAGGCCTCTGACAGGTTGTTGGCCTGATCTATGTGCCTGCAAAACAGATCAGACCTTATCATGGCTGAGCCAGACACCATCACACCCCCAGAAGGGCCCAGGGGCTGTGAAACCACCGCCTCACTTGTTGAGCCAAATCAGATCTTTCAGCTTTGAGTCCTGCCAGTGCTGAAACACGAGTGGTGCTAAGCTAAAGCTACTTATCTAGCTCATTTGCAACCAAATTTTTAAGATTAACTAGTCTACCACTGCTATAGCTAAAGATTTAATTGGTCTTGAAACAGCAAGGGTACCATAAATCAGGATGCAACAATTTCTTGTTAGCCCCAGGAGACACAGCACCTACTTTTACAGAAGCAAGCAAGGAAATGTGGAAGCCTTTGATTATATAAGCACAGACCATTTCAAGAGAAACAAATATTCCACTCGCCCCAAAGGTTGGGACACTTGCACAGTGGGTGCACTACAGCTGGAGTGCTGCAGTTACCTTTGGCACCACAGATTCAGCCACACAGATCTCATTTTCCAGTCTCTGGGTCAATGCATTAACAGGATTCTGTTTTGATACTAGGTTTGCATGCACACAGTTGCAGTTCATGAAAATGAATCCAGCATCTTTGGTTTCATGTAAATTTAAATGCAAGAAAAATTGGGGGGGGGAGGGGGGGGAGTTTCCCTGGTTTTTTTTTTTTTCCTTCTCTGTCATACCTAGTGATGGAGGTTAATCTCAGGCAGGATGCTGTGTCCCACCTACAATGACAGCAGTACTCAGCTACAATTAAGGCTACTTGGTTTCACACATGTGACATATGTTTGGGAGGGGGTTTTGTTTAGTAAAACCAGTACAATAGTCTGAGTATTAGAGATGTTTATCTTTACTACAAAAAAAAAAAAACCCACAAAGTACTGTTTGGGTTTCTTCAAAGCTGTCTCCTAAAAGTCTTTTGGCTTTACAGTGCCTCAACTGATCATTTTCACTGAAAAATCTGCCGTACTACTGTTTTTATCAACCTCGTCGGTCAAAAATGGCTTAAAACACACTGTAGGCCTAAACACTAGGATTTAGAATGCAATAAGCTTGTGCTAATTGTGTTCCAAATCCTGTATATTGTGCCTCACAATATACAGGCTGCCAATGTAACAAGTACCAAGCAAAGCTTTTGTCTAAGGGGAAGCAGCAAACATCAGTCTTTAGCCAGCCACAGTAAATGCTTCCTGAAAAACAGAAAGCTAAAGTGAATTATCTCTTGGGCACTGATTGCTCTGCTTTCCACAGAACTGGAAACACACTTTGCAGACAGCAATATACTTTTCAAGAATGTTTGGTGCATTAACCACCAAATTATGTATAAATAGTTCTGACTAAAGCTTGCATTTAGGTACCAGCACAAAGTGTGCCAGGAGCAGACAAAACGTACTTAAAGACCTATTCAAATTTTATTTGAAGAATAAAAATTAGCTCCAGTTAAGACTTTTTTCGTTGCTACATCAATGCCAAATACTTATTTGCAATATATAGAGCTAAAATGAATAAAGGGATCTATCTGTTCCAATCCTGATCCTTAGATACTCTATTATTATTAAGTACAATCTTTTTAAATGAATGCAAAATTACTGTCACTCAAGGTAATAAGTTCCAACCATGTAACTTGACAAATCTATCATCATTATTACTTTGCATTTTTTCCTCTCCCATTGCAATTGCACAATATTAGCTGCCTTAAATTAATTGTTATTTTAATGGCGTAAGACCAATTTAATGAATTCATATATGAAAAGGTCTAAATTGATTTTACATCTTTCATTACCAACCTGGACTGCAATCCCTGTGACAAAAATACAGGCTCTTCAAAAATAATTGTTCAGGACCGAATTTAAAAGCTTCAGTGAGAGCTTGATTTGATCTTCTACGTAGCCCCCAAATAAAAGAAATACAGTACAAAAACAAGGTTGTTTCAATATAATGATGACAACACTGAATTTAATACATTTATTTAGAACCATACAAAAGTATGTTAAAAGCAAGAAGTATAGATCAAAGTACAAATGTTTGATTTTACACAAAATGTTCTCTCTGGACTTTCTAAACAAGTGGCAATATCCTGCTGTACTGAGCTTTGTGATCATGGGTTAACAATTGCTTCATCTAGAAGGTAATCACCTTTATGATAGCAAAGTGGAAATCATTATCTTGGTTTTTGAAAGCATGTAAATAAGTGCCTGAGACTCTCTATTTCCAGCTTTACTTTGTCTGCCTATTCACACATCACTAAGATTATATATACAGACATTAATGTACGAGGAAGCTTAAAAAGCTGAGTGTAACCACTCACCCAACAACTGGCCCAAAGTTCAAATAGAGGGCATCTGATGCTAAATACCACTTTTTCTAGTATGTCCTCTTCCAAAAAGTAAACCTTTGCATAGGAAAAATCTTTTATGAAAAGTAAAACAATTGATTTTAAAAGGATCAATATTTCATTTAGAATGCACATTATGCATCACTGCATAATGCCTTAATGGCTGGAAATGAATCACATCCAGAAAATCTAAAACCAGATCCTGTAATAAATATTAGCTTGCCTGTCAGGCAATCAACCAGAACATTTCTGATGAATCTCTTAATCATATGCTTGAGTCAAACCTGTGCCCTGTCACTCCAAGGGATAAACAGCAGAGGCTGAAGCTTTCAAGATCTCAAATAGGAATAGGATTTTTACACCATATCTCCAAGTTTTGCATAAAGAGTCCCACTGACCAAAGGAGCCTTGGCTCAGACTCTTTGCAGGACTGTGTGCAGTGGCCAGAGCCAAGAGCACTGAGCACTCTGAAAGTCAGGGACCCCCAGCACTGACTCGAGCAGGGGCAGCCCACCAGCACAACCCACCTCTGTCCCAGGAGAGGAGAACACACAGAGCTGCTGCTCTGCCTTTGCACTCCCAGCAGTTCCAGAGACAGCCCAGTAACAGGGCTACACTCTCAATGCATGTTTTTCGTGGTATATAATACTTGCACCTATTCAGACTATCATGCCTTCTTTAAAATTAAGGAAATGAAGATCAGTTCTCTTTAAATAATCTCTCTGTAGCTGAGCTACACTCAAGTTTCAAGGTGAACTTTTTTAGCTACATCTACAAGCATCTCTAAGTGGCTGGCTGGTAGTTAAAACACTCTCTGGAATGGCTTCTTGGGATATGATTATTGGATTTAAATATTCAAATCCCCCCACCTGAAAGCAACACTTCCTTTCTCTTGCTGAGCACTTCCAGCCTAGAACACTTGTGAGAATATTTTTCTACTCCCATGCTGTCTTCTGTGTTTGTCAATGGCAAATTGATTGGGGGTCAGAAATAAAAGCCAAGTCACCATAGCTGGGAAGGATAGCTGATTTCTCATCTACCTACGTGGTTATTTCGGGCATCCCACAGTGCTAATTTGGGAAGACAGGAAAAGTATGTAAGTGGAAAAACAGTACAGAGCAAGAACCTTTTCAAGCAAATTTTGGTTTCTTTCCAAATGCACTCAGAATTATAGGTCAATATGAATGCTATTAAATACCAACACTAATAATTGAATCATTAGCACTTTTCATAGCTCTGGTATTTTGGTCTGCTATCAAACAACTGGACTCTTTTCTGTCAAGACAGCATTTTTCTATTCATTTATCACAGAGTGAAGGATGGCTTGTAGTCTTCAGCTAAATTCTCAGTGCCAAAAGTATGCCATGCACTTTTTAATTTTAGGTTTTAAGTAAAGATTTACTATTCCTCTTTATCTTAAATCATGGAGCATTAACATCTTCCAGTGATCAGAGGAACCACCAAACAGCATTGTTCTGACATATTTATAATGTACTGCACTGGATCACATTGCTTTTTGCATTAGAATGAAGTAGAGTTTTGTCATCTGGCTGATATTCTTGCAGCTGTACCAGTCTTATGTTAGAAAACAAAAATCAAAGAATTTCATTTGATGATGCACTCTGTGATTCAGCTCGTGTTGCAATTGGATATCTGTAGATGCTGGCTGGAGAGGATAATTTTTCTTTCATTTTACATTAAGTGGCTGCCCAAAATATTCAGAAAACCTAATACATTTTTGTTGATGACAATGAGCTTTTACATCCAAACAAACTCTAGCAAGTGGTAGTTGAGGTCATATAACAAAGTATGTAATGACAGAAGAGAATTGATTATGTTAAATCATTCTACATTAGTTGCATAACCAGCATTTACCACACAAAGAAGTCATCCATTGACCTATTTAAACATATTCTTATCAAATGCACATTGCTCTGTTTGGCCTTTGGGGATGTTACCAAAGAACTTGGCCAGAACAGCCCAAAAAACAAAACTCCCATCTCTCCTAATGCTGTAATTTAAGATAGATACTGGGCTATAAATCAGATAAACATTAAAAGACACCCAAACAATAATCACTAGCAATTGATTTTTTTTTTTCTTTTACACTGTTTTTCTTTTTACTTAATAAATTTAGCTAGGAATTCCATCAATCAAAAAATCATAGAATCATTTAGGTTGGATAAGACCTTCAAGATAAAGTCCAATCACTAATGTAGAACTGAGAAATCCACCACTACACCCTGTCCCTAAGTGCCTGCAGGGATGGTGACTCCACTTCCCTGGGCAGACTGTTCCAATGCTTGAGTACCCTTAATATCCAATCTGGTTTTAAAGATTCAGAAAAGGAGTGGAGATGTCTCTTCAAAATACTCCTGTTACATGGCATAAATTCTTCTAGGAATTTATGGTCTACTCTGGCTATTCAAAACCTCCAGCCTCATGGTGTGCATTTTTGCAGTTCCACTGGTGTGCTGGATGGGCCTGTGGGGACAATAATCCACAGCTCATTTTTCACTGAGCAAATTGCGTCACAATATCAAAACCAGACAAAAACTTTTTTTCTTGAACCACACCACATTACGATCTGGGAACTGTGCTTTTGTCAGGAAAGCATTCCCTGCATGACCTCAAGAGCAGCAGTCCTGTCAACTTGAGCTGGGACAATCAAAGGAGAAAAATTCAAACCAAGCAATTCAGCTAGATGATGCAATGGGGAACACTTCAGTGTGTTGTCAAAAAAAATTATAATTAAACACAAAAATCCTAGAAACCTTCTTCTACATGAACCAGACTGTGACTTAATCACACAAGCCTTTAGAAAAACCTCAAGACATAATGGGATTTTTGCAAGAGCCTTCGGAGTTGACAAGCCTGCTGAAGACACATTCAGCCTCATCCCTTTACTGAAGATGTTTTTATTTCCTATATTCTTTTGATATGAAATAAACACAGACTGGAAGTATAGAGCTGGTTTTTAGCCAAACCTAACATATTCTAATATTGTACAATATCTCCAGCTTTAAGCTCAAACTCAACAGTGACTCATTGCAAAGCCCTGAAACCAGAAAATGGTCTTGGCCAACTCTGCAATAATTCAGCAATGCAGGAGAGCTTTACTGAAGCCATTGGCAAAAGATTCACTGCTACCTTTTCCTGAAAGCAGTCCTTCAATTACTGCATTTTTTAAACTTTGCACTGCATAAAAAGGATGACCTGTGCATGGCCCAGATATTGATTTTGCGCTCTGAAGCAAAAGCCTCACAAACTTATTCATGGAATGATTCACAGTTTATTATACAATGTGTTTCACTAGCACTTCTCCACCCACTGCTGATTTCCTAAAGCTCATGAGGTAACCACAGCAATTACTTACATAGAAAAGCAATATGCTACATTATAGAAGTAACACAATATGTTTTAGCAACTTACACACAGAGGAGGAGTCAGCAGCATGCAAGCAGTCAGGTCTCTGTTGGCCACCAACAATTCACATTACTAGCTTGTGGGTTGGATTTTTTTTAAATAGAAAAAGGCAATTAATCCCACCAAGATTTTAGTTAAAGTGTGGGTATTTTCCACAGGCAATTCTCCCCCTCCTCGCACAGAGAAGTGCAAAATAGTGTTACTAGGAAAATTCCTACAGTTTTGCAAATGAATCTTAACCAAGTTGCTAATGGCCCATTTACTACACATCAGATTTTCCAAAAAAGAAACCTACTAGAATCTCAAGTGGAACAAAATAAAATATTATCAAGGGTGATGCTTTAACATAGTTCTGCATTTCTTCTTCAAGGGAAACACTTGGGAAGCTCAGAAAGCTCTTTGTCTTCCAGTACCCATGACAGCCCCACTGGGCACCTGTGGTTTGCTCTGGCCAGCACCACTGGTGTAATGCTGTAAGGCAAGAGGTACAGCACAAGAAAAGGATGTGGCTACTGGGTTAACATCCTTTGCCTTCTATTAATGAGACAATAAGCCCTTAATGCAAACAGTTTTTCCTCTTGACTAGAAGTCTAGAAAAAAAATTGCTCCAACCTTTTTAAAGTCAAATTCTCACCATGGACCAGGATATCATTTCAGGAATAAAGAGAAAATTACTGAGGTCACAGCAGCTAATGAGTTCTCCCAGCACACATTCAAAAATACTCTGTGCTACATATAAAATTTGTGAGAGATTATTCTGGAGTCCTCAAGCTTAAGTTAGCTCCAAGTGCACATCAGCTCTATACAAGACAGAAGACAGAGCACAGGAAGAAGTCAGGTAAACAGTGGAATCCTATCCTGCTCTCACAAATTCTGTAGAGTGAATTCCCTAAGACACCCCTACAATTTTTCCTGGGCTTTCTTTATACTCACAGCTAAGGATGTGCTGGAATCAACAAGGAAACAAAGACACTGTGTCAGTAGCTTCAGGTCATCTTGCCACTAAGAGTCTTTCAACATCAGAAGCTGATTTTGGTGTCTGAGTTATTTTCACCACTACTCCCAATCAACTGGAGGAGAAAGGCGAACTCGTCTGATTTTCATTGCCCACAGCTAAAATCTCTGTCTTAACAGAGGTAGCAAACTTATCATCACACAACACTCGATTTTCTTTGTAGAACTGTGCATGTGGTGAATTACTAGAGACACACACCAGTCTCAGACAAAAATTTTACAGAGGAAGAGTTAATATGTGTCATATTTTACCTTTGTGTGCCCTCCACAGCTGTCAAAATCAGAAAATATGTTAACTCTTTCATTCTGTTATTCATCTGTAATGTTTACCAATCCTTGCACTCTGCCAAGCTCCTAAATGAAAGGTTTGGGCCCAAATAATGAATTTCATGCTAGGTTTTAGTCTATTGAAATAGAGAGGAAATAAAGTTAATCCCAAAACAGTTTATGCAAGAATATTTCATGTACTTGCAGCTTAATGGAAAGCACCAATAAAAGCAAACATTTAAGAGAGATTAAAGAACAAAAGCTTTGTTTCATATGGTGTTTCACACCTAACTAAAAGAAAACTAAGTTTTATTACCCCTACTTTCTAGATGTGCCTACTCCCACCTACAGGACCTCAGTTTCCCTAAGAGAAACCAGTCCCAAGAACAAGAGCTGCTGTTTCTCTGACCATGGTGAAGGTGGTGGGGTGGCATCTTCCCCCTCCACAGGCTGCACTGTGACCTCAGAAATGCTCATTAGACCTCAGCCTTGACAAATAGCACCTGGGCTGAGCTCCTCTTGAGCTTTTTAGAGACTGTCTGCTCCCAGGAACTTGTGCTGCCTAATGAGCTCCTGCCTTTTTTTTTTTTTTTTTAAATGAACACCTTGGAAACATTTTTTGCCTGAATAAGAACCCAAGTGGAATAATACTTTTGTTCTCAAACTTTCAAAGAAAGCTTCTGACCCGAAGTGCAGCCAGGATAAAACATTCTTACGAGTAAAACCGACTGTCTTGGTTGTGCCACTGTCCATGATTCTTTAAGCAATCTTAAAACACACATTCATAACATAGGCTATTGGCTCTATTTAGTTTTAAGTCATTCTGGACCTTCATCATTATCATCATATCCAGTAGGGAAGCCTTCAGACTTTCAGTTTTGTAAGGAGTTATTTCTGCAAGTGACATCAAGTGTGCAGGAAAATGGACTGGATTTCAAGCAGCAAGCTCATGTCATCGATTGTCAGTGAGCTGTGTCCAAACATGCACACTCGAATGAAAACTTGGCCTAACAAACACTATCCATCCCAATGCTCCAGGGAATCCACTGATCATTTGGGCTGGAGAGGAAATTCCTTTTCCCTTTCAACCCAGACCTCTGTAAAGAGCAGATGTTCTCGATGAAGTATCCATAATGATGCCAGGATGTTTGGATTTTTCCCCCTGAACAGTTAATTTCACATCCAGCAATGTGTGCAAGTAATTTAAAGTTGTTCCTTCTGATGCAAGATACCTCACACTTGTCTGTGGTGACTTTCATGTGCTGTCAAGCTGCGTGAGCTACAGACACCAGTGACTGTAGGGCTGGACATGGGGAGCTGTGCAGCAGCTCCCAGCTCCCAGCCCAGAGCATGCACTGGCATCCACAGGTGCTCCAGCAGAAAGCTTGACTCATGGCTATTCCCTTCCACATTAGATGCAGCCTTAGCCCTGTTGCTGATCAGGTTCTTCTCAAACTCCCCTCTAGGGTACACGAACACCAGTTCAGTAAAATGTGTGTCACCCAGTTATTCCCCAATCCTTGAAGCGATGAGTAAGCAGTAAGCTCTGCCTTTTTACAGAAAAAACAAAACCATTCCCTGGTTGACAGCAGATTCGCTGCTGTTCTGATCTAAAACCCTGTCCAAAGAAGTGAAATCAAAAGGAATAATGTAATTACGTTCACACATTTGGCAATGATACAACTTCAAAATTTGAGTATTCTGTTTCAATTTATCTAGTAACTTTAACCATAAAGGGATACAACACAGCCCCTCTCATGCCAGCAGCTTACCCACTTAGGTTTCAACAATACAGTTCAAACATTAGGACCATGGCTACCAGACCTGCTCCTGTGCTGATAGCTGAGCCAAATCCCACACTATTGTCAGCATCTTTGTGCTGCACTGCAGAAATGCGACTCCTGTGCAACCCTGTCCTCTTACAGCCAGTGCACAGCAGAGTTAAGGAATTTATCAAAGTTTTCCTGCTCTATCACCATTTCAGAAAACAATGGCAGCGCCAGACAAGGTTGGCTAGCAATGTGCACTCCTCCTGCTTTCACGCTTGCTATGGATAAATTAAACTTGGAGAACGTTTGAAACACTTGTCCAACATGCACTCCTATCAACACAAAGCCTTTTCTTACAGTCAAAGGCAAGAGTATGCAAATCCAGGCAAGAACACAGCCAGGACACAATGTGTTTTGAATATCCTGACTGGCATCTAGTCCCTTGGGAACCACTGCCAGCAGGAACAGATGAGCTACTCTGTGCTGAGGAGGTTTAATAAACATGGCAGTTTTCAGCAGCTCCCTGACACCTCCACCATCTGCTACAGTAAGATATTATGGTGAAACAAGAGTCATGCAAGTCTGCATGTGCTTGGAGTACAGTGAAATGAAGCTCGTGTTAACCAAAATGGGGTGTAACAACACAGTTTTCACACTGGGAAATATCCTTCAGTGGGTCTCCCTGTCTGATGGCTGTGGGAACCCCTTTAAGGGCAAACCTCTGTTCCAGGAAGAGAATTGTTTTTTTAAAAGGCTGAATTTTCATTCTTGATCATTTCAAGGTTCATTAATCACTGCAAGGAAATTGTAAAGGATAGATAATGGAGGATCAAAATGCAGGTTCCACGCCTTAATGGACCTGGTGGAACTGAGGTGGCTTGTCACAACATCCTGTAAGTCTATTTTAAATTTCCACAGTGTACCTGGGGAGGAAATACATTTCAGACCAACAACATGACAAAACCACATCAAGTAATTGCTGTGGCTGCTATCATCGTGTTCTGGCTTATCAGAAATCAATGTGAAACAATCTAAATCTGGGTGGCAGATGCTAACTGCCTGCAGAAATGTGTAACTCCCTCGGCATTATGACAAAAAAGGACCAAAGCAGCAGTTCAACTTCCTCATGGCAACAACTGGGGAACTGGTTCCACAACAGCCAGTTCCCAACAAGCTTAGCTTTCCACAAAGCATCTAAAAAGTGGAAGAAATTTTTGCAAGCAATTAAAAAACCCCAAAAAACAAAAACCCCTATCACACAACAGAAAACACAAACTAGACACAGACTTTGCAAAAAAAGCCCCATTCTTTCCAAACAATCCCTTGACTGTATTCAGGCCTTCCTGCAGCAAGGAAAGGAGCCCTGTCAAAAAATTAATCCCAACATCAATTGAACAGCAGCAAAGATAATTGTCTGGTCCATATTTTACCTCACATTTGGGTTGCCTAACACACCTAATCCAATCCATAGTTTTGGTCCCTTCCCAGCCTCCACACTGCCTCGCCCTGTTTCAGATCCAAGACAATGTACAAAATGCATTTCAGATGGAATGATTCAACATGGAAAATGTACAGTTCATCCAGAAGGAAAGATTTTCTATATGAAAAGGCTCCAAACCTCTGTGTATCTGGGAGCTTTTTGCTGCATGTTATTTTTGCTTCCTGGACATAAGAGATAAGAAATGAACTTTTGATTTCATACTACTAAAGTTTCCTATTGATACTACTTACACTTACCATTGCCAAGGAAGAACCTCAGCACACACCAGCTCAACAGAAAATATGAAAAGGCAATGTAACATTTTGATGATCTGGTGGGTCCTTGGAATTTGGAAAACAACAAGTGCCACTGTTTACAGAAAGCCCATCTGGTCTTTAAATATCAATCAGATTCTTTCCTAAAAATTAAAAGGAATTGAAGCAGGAAATATTGTGTTATCTCACACTGAAAGTCGATTTTAAGAGCAAATTGTGTATTACAGGTCTATTGTCACTGTGAGTTCAAACCCCACATTTTAGAGAGTTAAGCTAATGAGTTAATTTGCAGAACCTGTACAGGAGCAACCCAGAATCCTGACAGCCCACTATTCTCAACTTCTCACTGATTTACCATGGGTTTTAGGTTGTCACCCTCACTTTGCCTCAGAAAGCTTCAACCTATTACCCGTAGGAAAATGAAACCTATGACCATCCCCACAAACCACTGCTTCTGGATGCAGAGAGAGGTTCTGGGCTGAAGGGGGGTTCTGGTTTTTGCTCTGGCTGTGCAATCCAGAAGAGCCTGTGGCTGTTGTACCCTGCTTTTCATAATAGCAGTCAAGACACTTTCAGATATGAATACAAAAATTTAACAGCATAATTTAACACAGAAATAGTGTGAATAAACATTAGAGGATAACAGTGACAGGCTGCATTGGGTTTAACTTGCACAGGATGAGATCTTTCACTTGCTTTAAAACACTTAATTCAGAATAAAACAGGTAGCAGAGCCTCATCCTTTCCTCCCATCTATATGAACTGACTGAAAAGTTCAACCAATGCTCTTCTCCAGCAGAAACAGTATAGATGTAGAAAATCATTACCTCCCACCAGCCCCACAAGGCAAAAGCAAGCAGTGATGCCCAGATCTCCCAAGAAAAGCTGTGTTTGAGAAGGCTGCTCCCTATAGCAGCCATACAAATCCATACATCCACATATACAGGTCCCGTGGAGCTTTTCTCTTGCTTGAAGCACATGCAGTGGCTAATTTGTATCACAATGGTGATTTGGCTGTGTGACAAAAACCACAAGCAACAGCTTCACACAGGAGCTTGCTAATGCTTCACCATGAAGCTCTCCCCATCAAACATGATTCCTTTCCAATTGCTCTACCTATTCTCTACTTCTAAGTCATTCCAAGATCAAGACACCTGAACACCCATTCTTTGTGTAGCTCTGGGGTTTACACAATCCCATGCACAGACGTGCTAGCACAATGCTCTAGTATTTCACTATTAGTAACCATATTCCAGCCTTCTCTCTCTCATTCTCCTACCTGCTCACACGCTTGTGGGACTGTACTAAACTGTTATTGCGCTAAAAAGCAAAGAAATAAACTGTATTAAAACATTCCCTGAATAGACATCTGCAGTACCAGTGAGGCAAACATACTACAAGGCCACACATAGCTCAGATATTTCCTATGATTCTGTTTGACCAGAAGGCATCCATTGCCTTGTTACAGAGCTCTGCAGTTGCCCCCAGTGGAAATATCTTGGCATTCCCCTAAAGTCATGAAATGCAGATGTAGCAGTTTGCACTGAGCTGATGCTTTGGAGGTGTGCCATCACACAAACTCAACACATTATTAATCTGGTCACAATTTCCATTTAAACTCAATGACACTTAAAATGATATGCCTTTGCATTTAAATTATAGATAGGCCTGGAAATATTTTAATCAGTAATCAATTCCTTACCCCACCTAAAAACAGATGGTAAAATATTTCAGTTAATAGCAGGAGCATATGAAGGGAAAAAGGCTTAGAAAATAATACTGCTAAGTAACACAAAGAATGCTTAATAAATGGGCCAGACCCTGAGCTCACCAGAGTCAGGAAAAAATACTGTCTGCACTTTGATTAAGTCAATGTTGGGGCACTCTGACACATGTTGGTATTTGCTTATTTTCAGCATATGCTGCATAATTCCAGCAGATGCTTTCACATGAAGTATTAAAAAATAATTTTCCACTTGTCACTTTCTTATTTTGATAAACACTTTTTTGTATCAAGAATGAAAAATATGATTGGATTACCAGTAAAAATATACTTAATATAAAAATCCTCACAAGGGCAGTTTTAAAAATGCAGCAATGAAGCTACTGTTTTGGTTTTTTTAAATACAGTGTAGCATGTTATTACATACAAATCATGTAAGCAAGGGTTGTAAAGAATCAAACACCATCTAGTTATCTGATTAAAACCTCCTGTTTCAGCTCCAGTGTAACTATAGGGAATAACAATTAACATCTACCAGCCAGCTCAGCACTCATGTCAAACTAGCCTTAGAAGGCAAACTTCTCATTCCTACTGGTGCAGGAAATTAAAGATCAACTTGTAATTAAACAAAGCTAATGTTTCTAGGTGCACTCGAAGTTTGGCCAGATTTGAGTAGGCTTGTGTAGGAAGAAATACATCCTGAACTCTCAAAAGAAGATCCTATGACTAGCATGATAAAAGCTGGTTTTGCAAAAGAAAATATTTGGAAGATGATTGATTTAAAGGGATAAAATATTTTGTTTCTTCCATCCCTCATGCTTCAACATGACTACATTAGTGTAAGTGGAATACCTCAACCTAAATTGTGGAGGAGCACACCCCAAAGACAGAAGTCAGTGAAGTTATGAACCAAAATGAGCATCTTACAGAAAAGAATGCTCAAGAACCCTGGCACCTGGCAGTATCACCAAGCCACCTGCACAGAGTTAACCAGCCAAAAATCATCCACAGCCTGACCTCTGGCTGTGGCTTCATTCATCTTTCCTTAGTGAGAGCATAACACTCAGAAGACACACACAGATGCTTGATTTGAGAGTACATTTCCTTCTTAACCTGACAGACCTTTCCTACATCCTCCTTTGCCACAGAGCAGCCAAGATCATTACACAGCCCAACATGTTGCCTTGTTGCAGCTTTTTTCTTTGCTGAAGGGAAGGAGCAGTTTTAACAGGAAGGTTAGCACATGCCACCACTGTACAAAAGGAGGATACATCACAGAACACCAATTCTCTTTTAGGACAGGTTAGCTTTCTGTCAGCCAGCTGAAGAAAACTCATTTTCAAGCCACCTGGAGTCCAAACTACTTCTGCTGAGTCTTTCTAGGCCAACCCCCAAACTAATATTTATCTTGCAGTTCTATCATGCAATATATCCATAGGCAGAAGAACCCTCTTTTAATCTGTTCAGTGTTTTGCAGGATCAAGACTTTTCTTCAGCAAGGCACAAACCCAAGAGGCTTACAGCTCACCTTCCAAAGCAGCTGGGTTCTAGTATTTGCTGGTTTGCCATATACTTGCAAAAGTTGAGGTGCAAATAGCATTTAATGCAGCCTGGGTTAATGCTGCTGTGGTTTCTGCAGCATTCCTTGCACTTACAGGGGAATATTTCAAGGTACAGACACACACCATAGGTACTACTGTCTCAAATACAGCTATTTTATTATTCTCTGCTGGTGATTTTTTCAAGGCGTGCTGCTTTACATGATTAAAATAAACCCAAAAAACAGTGTTGAAAAAATACACCTAAAAGTGAAATAAAACATGGGGTGATTATACACTTCGTCATGGTTTACCACTGGATACTCAGAGTGGAGAGCCAAAAGAGGAAAGGCAAGGGAGTTTTACCCCACATGAGCACCTCAGGCACACAGTTCCACTTTAGGTCTGAAGAAGCTACCAGAAAACACAGTAGTGAAAAAGAAAACAGTGAATGATGTCTTTTCTGTCCCAAAATTCTTGGCTTCTCAGCTTGCCAATTTTAATTTATTTATTTATTACACTGTCATTGTGTGCAGCTTTTTTTCCCCGTCTTAAAACAATGTGCTCCTGGCAGGAATCTTTTTTTTTTTTCTAAATTAACAAAATTTGATATCTGAGATTCTGTTAAGAATGCACATTTCAGCAGGACCAGGATCAACAAGCTGCATTAGGGCTTAAGATCAGGAAACAGGCTGTACTTCATAGCATTTTTCATTTGCATGAATTTCTGAAAGAAAACCCCAAGCATGTGGCATATGCTGCAAATTTGTTTAGAATGAAAGTTATTTTTCAGACCAAGGAAGTATAATCCATTCTCTCTATAGGTAAAAATAGATGTGAACAGCGTTTTAAACCAAAATGAGACAAAACTTACATATTTGACTACCACAGATTTCTTTTCTGACCCAAGTCCTTAGTTACAGATAACAAAATGTTCTTCCATATCATCAGCATCAGTATTTCTCCCACACAGAACCACAACTCGGTCCACACACAAAATGGAACATAAAAAAATCCCAGACACCTGTGCCCTCTTCTTACAACTGATAAATGCTATGTACAGAGCTCTCAGTGCAGCTGCTTGGGATGGAAGCATTGAAGTTATACATAATTCATACCTGCAACAACCCATGCCTTTCAGCATCTTTTCTACTTACTTGCATTACTACCCTTTATATTCTAAGCTCTCCAAAATTCTGGGACTGCTGCTGCCTTAGAGACATTATTGGATCAAGTATAACACCATGCAATCATCACTTCAACATTGAATGAAACAACAGCCTGTGTATTTTACACCTAAAGGTCATTATTGTCACACTGACCTAATCAAGATTATGACCCAAGGAAAGCATGTGCCATCACTGAAGTTCAAAAGAAACTGGATTTATTTCATTAAGAAGTGGTCTGCAGTCTTTGGACTTCACCTGCAGGCATCTAAATCAAAGAGACCTAAAACCCATATATGGCTCTCCAGCTCTCAGAAACAAAAATTGCACCAAGAACTTATTTTCTTCATTACATGCAGAGACAACCAGTCTTGCCACCTGGAACAGTTCCTTTAGAAATAAATCTGAGCACAGAACATCAGACTGCGTGGCTCTTGTAGAACTTGGACAGAATGTACAATCCAGTGATTTCTGTCATAAGATTCCTATTCACAGATAAGTTCTGCCTCCACTTTCTCTACTCTGTTTCCTAAGCAGCCTGCAGGATCCTTGTTTAATGTGCTTTTAAAGCCACTGGATGAGAGCTGTGTTGCAAACAGAGCACCAACACTGACCTTTGCTCTGTCAGGCTTTGCAGCAATTTGCAGGATGATCACTGAAGGAAGCCATAGAAGCCAGCATGATTTCATTGATCTCACAAGGGCATTTCCACAAAGGTGGCACGAAGAACCAAGCCCAGTGGCTCTGAAGCTGCATAAAGAACACTATTTCTCAGGATCAGGGTCAGTGCTGCGTCAGTTGCTGTACCAGGAACCTACAAAAGACCTCTTTTCAGTGCTTTAATTTCCCAGATGTCTTCAGCAGATTTGGGGTTTCAGCTGGAGTTTCATTTGCTTTCTGTTCATTATTTATTAAGAACATTAAGAGCTGTTCTGTCTTAGGAAGCATCAAAAGACTGAAACTTAAACATCATTATGGCATTGTGTGGTCTAGTTCCAAGAGCTGCTCTACCTTTTCTGTGCTCTGAAGGAGCCTGGCTGGTCTCTCCACCACCTTCAAAATTGTCTTCCTGCAAAACCATTTCAGATGAACCCATGCACTAGAGTGGGATCCTCCAGTCACTCCAAGGGGACTTCACTGAACTTCACAGATCTAAGCAAGCAAATGCATCCAAGCATGGACCTTCTGTGGAGATTTATAAATCATCCCCAGACTACTTAAGTCAACCGTGCAGTGATTTACCTCTTTGAGCGCTGTAATATATTTCTAAAAGTAGAGCAAGTTCTATCATTACTCCATTGAAGTGGCAAAACATAAAAAATTATGACATGGTAAGAGTATTACATATGCATGAAGTGTTCCTGCTTGCTAGGATAACACTGTGCATGATGGCTGGAATTAATTTTCCAACTAGAATACAATGTTATTAATAAAGCATGACAGAAAAAAATCAAATATGTTGATTTAAAAATCAAGTAATGTCTTTGTGCAGCAATCAGATACAACTTCAGTAATGAGTGTGTTATCATAACCCACAAGAGACGAACAGGCACTTTCAGTGTAACAGCGAAAGAAACCTTTCCTGACTCAGGCAAGCACATCAAGTGGGATTTTCAGAAACAGTCATTTGACTTTGAGCAAGACAAATTCTCAGGCAGCCACAGCCTCACACTCAGAAGAGTCTGAAATTACACACTGTGTGTGTAGGAAACAATAACACCTGCCTGTTTTGGCCCACAGCTTGCTTTCTTGAAGAGAAACACCAGGATTTCACACCAAGAGAGGAACAAAAGTCTTTTTGCTCGTTCACTCAATTACAAAGAACGTGGTTTCTCCTCAGCTGGTCTGTGCATGGGCAGCCAAGTACCATTTATTGACCCATTTACTCCCAGCACAAAGGCTGTATGCCAGTGCTGTAAGGAGGTGGGACAGGGAGGATGAAAGCAAGAGAAAGATGTAGCATCACCTAGGACAGCATTCCTAGCACCAGAGCAGATGATGGCTTCTTACAGGAGCAGCACACACAGGGAGGGGTGGATGGCATCCATCGGTTTCAATTCCCAAAGGCTGAAACAGGAAAGGAGGCCAACTCCTGGGGATTAGGGATTGACAGAGGTGAAAACCCACTGGAGAATCAGTCTCAGAATCCCTCTGTATAGACCATTATGGATTTTTTCTGAACAACACAAAGAAATGCAGACAAGCAGGTGATTTTTTTTCTTCTATCCAAGCCTTCCTTTCCTCCCACATTCCTCTTGTCCTTTATTTCAGCATCCAGGCCAGACAACTCTTTACGAAGCAAATATCCACTCCAGCCCCAAGCATCTGTTCCACACATCCCTGCTTAGGCAGAGTTCTCAGCTCTTGCTGCTTTTCCTCCTCCTCTTCCTCTGCCCACTCTCACATCCACAGCCAACCTCTCGCTTCCCCTCTTTTAGCATGGTTCAGTTCATCTGCCTGTTTGGCTCCTGCAGAAACTGCCACTCACACACTCCCAGTTCCCCAAAGGTGCAGAGAAGCATTAGGAAACATCTTGAAATAGAGAAAAGCAAAAGGTTTTGATCTTGTCCTGAAGCATTTGAAGTCTGCAGTGCTGCAATTGTTTTAAAGCATCTTAAAATGTATTCCTAGGAAAGCCGTGCATTACTGAATTTCCTGACAGTAGCTTTTAGATATTTTTTTAACTCCCAGTATGTGCCCACAACAGTGGGCCTGTGTCCAATAGTTTAACAGATCACAAATACTGTGATCTCCCAGTTATCCAAATGTCTATTCAGTCACTAGCCTGAAGATGCAAACCAACAAGGTGGGGACAGAGAGGAATCTTTCTGATCAGTCTGAAAATTATTTCCAAAATAACCCTCGACACAGTATGCTCCAAAAGGTCCTGTAGACTAAAGCAATCTTTACTAAACAGTGCAGGAAAATCATTTACTGAGTGACTGCTATCAGAAACCGCTGTGTGCTTCAGAGTGGGCAGACATCTGTTACATCTGTTTCAATGAAAACCCCCAAGGGATATTCTGCAGTTTGGCACCGCAGTTGAACGTTATAATGTCAAATATGAAGCACATAACACAGCAGGGTGTCCAGGGACAGGGAAAGGCAATCCAAAGGACTGCCCTAGTTTCTGTTAAAAATAGGTCAAAGAGCCGGCATAATCAAAGTCTGGCAGCGCATGCTAATTACTGACAGCGTGTCTTACACTTGCATTGACTGCAAGCAACTCATGCACAATCTCATTAGCTAAACACACAAGAAGCCTTTTTAGATATCAAATATTTGAAACATAAATGTAGGTTTCCTATAACTGCAAGAAATTGGTTTTACTCTGGATGGCCTGTCAGATTAATTTCCGGTTAAATCAATAACCGATGGAGACATACTTTCCAGGTAATGATTGAAAATTCATTAATATATATTTGCTGAACTAATAAACGTTTTACACTATGAATATCAAGTGACTTACAGATGTTAATTACAGAACATGAGATTGCTGCACAAGTGCATTAAAAAAAACACCTGTGATAGCACTGACAGATAGGAAATGGAAACAAAGCATAGATATTTTGCACATTTTTACAGGTAAAATGTGACTTTAAGATAAAAATTAGCCTCCATACCTAAAAACTAATACATATCCTCGACAACACTGTATTTAAGGCTGATCAGAAAATTGCTTTTAATTTGATCAGAAGGTAGCACAGGAGGAAAGGGACAATGTTATTGTGTCACTGGGATAGACCATCACTAGTTTAGCTTCAGTCACAAATTGTTCTACATATCCATGCTTTGGGAGTCAACAATGCTACCAGAAAAGGGAAAAGGCTAAGAAATTCATTTTGCAGTTTATACTAAAACAATACATAAATTGACGTGTTAAACAAAGTCTCTTTCAGAGGTCCCAAACAACCTCACAGAATCGTCCTAAATGAACACCTGCAATGAAATGAAGAAAAATCTTGACTCTGAAAGTGAAGGGATATAACAATGATTTCAGTGAGATGCATCCACAACTCACACGTTGCAAAATTATTGACTTGGCTGGATCACCTCTCCTCTTCGATCAGTTCACCCTACCAGAGAAATCTGAAATAGCAACAAGATTATGGGTTTCTGCAGCCTAAGTAAGAATTGAAAACAAATGCTCTCAGAAAATTTTCTGCTTGAAAAATTTCTTGATTTTCAAGAGGTGGGATAAGAAAATAGACGTTTTTCAAAATTTCTCTGGAATTAGCACTGTTGTAGCCAAACAACAAATTGTTTCAAAAGTTTACTTAGCTGTGAACGAAGGAAAGGTTCCCTCTTCCTGCTCTGATGCAAATATTTTGGATACAGCTAATAAGCAGAGCTTGTTGATAGCAATTTGCTGCTCACACAGTAGAGTGAATTTAAAAACCAGAAAATGTACTTGTCCCTTCCAATGAACAGATTCCCCAGTTACAGCAGAGGCCACACCCAGCAACACAAAAAAATTTTCTAGTTTTCTCAGTTTCAACTTAGGAACAAATAAAAGAAACTCATTTACTTACAATCTTTATGAGGGTAATTTTTTTTTAACGATTGTTTAATTCTATCCTCTAAGATAAAAGAAAGTCCTGTCTCAGCAAAGGTCTCAGCAAAGGTGAAGAGTGCTGTTGATTGTTTTTTGCAATCAGCAATGGAGAGAGAGCTGGCTGAAACATTGTTTGCCCAAGAACACACAACTGAGCATTACTTGTCAAGAAATTACTGTGTTAATTTAGGGCATTTAAATCAGATATGCTAGAATTAATGACTGTGTTTCTCAAAGGTAATTTTTCCTATGGTATTAGATACTTGCAAGATGTATTCAGAAATGCTAAATGTAGGAAGTTATCCAGGCATGGGGCGAAAGGGTACTGTGAAAATTTGGCCCCATAAAGCAATAGGAAATTCAGGCACCTTCAGTTTTCACCAGCACTAAGCATTTTTGTGCTAATTTCATCTTGTACAAAGCAGCAAGATATCAGAATGCTTTTGACCCAAGACTTGTTGCTTCCAAGTCAGGTTCTTCTGACAAACACATCAGTCCTGAAAATCCATTCATCCCTCCAGCAGGATTTTGCTGACAGCATGTTAAGACACGTGTAGAAAGAAGACCCCTATTTTAATAAGTGGATGTGTATGGATGGATTAGACACATTAAGAAAATTTATTAATGTGCCTGCAAGAAAGCTATCAATTTAGAAAATAATCAATATCAGAATCCTGCAAAGTAATCAGAGAACATGTGAACTCAATAAAATCTTAGTTATCTCCTTTTCTCCTACCAAGAATTACATTATTAATTTCTAATTCATTTCATTTCCAGCTTGTTTATTAAATCTAGATAACCCAAAGGAAAGACACAGGCAGTGAGGACACAACAGAATGGTGTGGCACAAAGGCTCTGATTAGCAGCATTTCCTGTACTAGATAGTAGGTCACAAAGTTATTTGAGTGTTGATAAAGTCTAGAGGAATACTGATGGAAACACTCTGCCTTTCAGAAGCAGTGAAAAATATTTCTATGAGATGGTCAATTCTGCTGTATAAATAATGGCAGCCTCTTCAATTTTCCCATGACTGCATTGATCCTGGGAGGCAGGATCAGTAGGAGATTGATCGGTGAAGCATTATGGTTCTACACCGAGCCATCATTCAATAGAGGTTATCTAATGCCATGGCTGCTACCCTGTTGAAACCAGCAATCCACATATAACTGCTATAAACTCTGTGCTTCCAACAGTGCCAACATGGACAAAGTTGGCTGCAACAATTCGTTAGGGAACAGTGCTGAAGTTCCTGTAATTCGGGAATCGGCACCTTTCCTAACCGCTCATCTCTGCGCTTTCAAGGCACGATGTCCTTTACCATTATTTATTGCACACTGTAAAAAAGATGGAGGAGAAAATCACACTATAGTCAGATCTTGGCAGTAGTCTTCAAGCAGAGGATTCTTCCATGAACAATATATTATGAACAGTTTGGAGTCAATCGAAGCAATGTATCTGTACACTTACGAGCTCAGAAAATGCAGTCACTCAGCATTGCTGTTTCTCTTGACCTTAGCCACAGACTGATGAGTTCTTTGCAAGCACAGCCCAGCTCATATCATAAAAGCTCACTTAAGAGATAAAAAAAACCCCTCAGTCTCACACCTGACCAGTCCATTGTAGCTGAACACTGCATACAAAAATTTACCGTATAAACAAACCAGCTCAGCTTATTACTTCAAGAGATAACTAGACCTTGTGAAAACAACCACCAGGCATTGCTGAGCACAAATACTAAACAAGAACACCACAACATTCATCATTTTTTATTTTTTAATTTTTATAACCCAGAAATTGCCACAAATGCTTTCCGTCTTAAAAAACCTGGAAAAAAGTGTGCTGTCCCATAACTAGTATTATGAGAAACTGCTCTCCCCTTTGATGTTAGTTAATGCTAAATGGAGTTTCATGCATTCACGATGAGCAGGCACAGCGTGCCTTATGTGAAAGCTTCTGTCCAAAGCAGATTTTTCTGTCCAATACCCCAAAAGAAGTAAGTCTTAGGCAATCATACTACACACACATGTGCTTGTCGAGCTATTGGTTTTCCCAGCAGCTTTTCGACACACTGACCAATTTGAGCTCTATTTGCACTTTGAGAGTATTAAAATTCTACAAGTTTGTCAGAAATTGGAAGCTACGAAAAGGAGATGAGGAAAGAGACAGATGAATAATTTTATTTTCAGGCATTTAACACATTCCCCTACCAAAACCTCTCCCTTATACAAGCATCTGAAGAGCCTGTACCCCAAAATCCAGGAACAGGCACAGAAAGCCAAGCTCAGAGCAGCCAGAAACTGCTGACCAAGTCCAGGAGCAATGTCCTCAGAGCCATCCCTGGTCACCACTCCCTCCTCAATCCCCTTATCACCCTTCCTGCCACTGGGGTTCCCTCCAGCACTGCTCAGACACACCTTAAGAAGAACACAGCTCCCACAGCCTAATCTTTGCTTATTGGCACCCACCAATATGTACCTGTCTTGAAATAATGTTTTTGTTCAAGAATCTGACAAGAACAGGCAGGTACAAATTATTCATTATGCAATTTTTAAAACCTCGTCTATTTTAACTGAGATACAAAAGTCAAAACCCACAAGCTCTTCTCCAGATGATATCAATACTTGTCTACATTAGACAGCAGAAAGATGCTGAATCTGGTTCTTAACTCCATCTTCAGAACCCCCAAATGTACCAAACTTCCCTTGTTTCAATGCATCACTTATTTGTGCCCTGCTCTATCAATTTTTGAGACTTATTTAGAAAAAGTTTTCTGGTTTGGTTCTGCTATGAGACACTGTTCCCTCACAGTGTCCAATGCAGAAGAATGCTTCTGTCTGTAAAAATTCAGGCTCACTTTTCAAGCAGGGCTGAGCAAAAACCAGCTACAAGAGTACAGCCTTAAGACAATACCTGAAGCGGCACACAAAATATTGAAATTCTGATAATGCAAGTCTTAAAATAAAAATCTGATGTCTCATAACTAAGTCATGAGACCTCATCAGCTCACTACAACAGTCTCAGTGCTTCCTCTAAAAGTCAGGCTGTCTCCAGGGAGCCATCTTGCTAATATTTCTCAGTAGAACGTAGTCTGAGCACAATTGCCGCTAATTTTACTTACCTCATTTGCTTGGTATCTCAGATTTTTATAATGGCTGGCACTTCTGATGCATTTTAATACGGTTTAAAAAGGAATCAGGCTGAATAAAGAGAAGAAAATGCTATTGTCTCCATTCCCTGTGTAGATGAAATCTAACTGCAAGCCCATTTTCCTGGCAGAGGTACCAGTTTTTCACACAGGTCTCATTCCTAAAGATGCACACTGCAGTTCAGTACAAGGAATTAACTGGTACCAGAGCACGGTGTACTCCAGCAATTGTTCAAAAGCACAGCCAGACCCGGGGCAGCCTGTGGGGAGATCATGGAAAGGTCCCTCACCACTGAGGGCAAGGATTTCAGTCTGTAATTGGGAGGGAGGTGGGAGCAGGAAAGAACAAGACCCAGTTTCCTGAGGGATGCCTGAAGGGAGGCTGCACAGCAGGGCAGCTGTAGCTGGACAGAACAACAGGGCAGAAGCCCCAGTCCAGAGTTCAGGACATGTCAGAGAGGAGCACAAAAGGCCCTTATGGGGACCACCTGTGCCAGATGGACACTGGTTGTGTCCCTGCCAGCAGCCGCCGTCCCCTCTCCGCTGGGCGCTCCTGCTCCAGCAGCAGTGGTTGTGACCTCTGCAGGCTCTTCATTGTGCTCACAGAGCCATGGGATTCGAAATTAGCAAATGAATATTTAATCAATTAATATCAGGCAAGTGTGACGGACTCAGATAAGCCAGTCTTTTCCACAGCGGGAAATCACTAACGTTTCATCAAACAGAGCATATTTCCGTGCACACCTCGTGTAAAACACGAGTAATAGAACAAAAGGAAAAAAGCCCATTTCCACAAACCCCTCTACAGGATTTTTTAATGTGTAACACAACAGTATCAAGGCTTTGGTAGTTATCTAACAAATGAAAATTAGAAGCTGCAAATTATTTTAGTTTCAGACTCACTGAAAAGATTACCTCACACTTCTCATGTTGTTTTGGTTTTTTTTTAAATCTCCCAAATTCAGATAATTGCCTGAACCTCATCCCCTGCGTAGTTCTTCTGTCAAAGAGCAGCAGTAGGCTTGTTAAAACTTTACAGCTCATCACTCACAGAAAATGCTCTGTACCTGTTCAAAGCAGCAGCACCTTCCTTCCACGAGCAGAACTGGCTGCTCCTGCCCATTTTTGGCACCCCAGCTCGGGAATGTCTGGTCAAGGCATTTGCAGAACCCAAATAGGGCACCTCTACCACAACCCTTTCCACCAATCCCTCCCTGAGGACCTCACCTTTCCCTGGGGAGGGATGTGGGAGCACATTGTGCTCTCAGTGCTCAGGCACGGTCCCAGGGGCAAGTCTGGGTCCACTGCAATCTGGGAACTTTTCTCCATTCACAGGGATCAGAGGGGGAAAAAAATGAAAACTAAAAATTAAAAAAAACCAAACCCCAAACAACTAATAATTTAAAAGAAAAAGTGGACACTTCTGTTGTCACCACATGCACACTCTGCAGGCACAATTACTGAACCAGTAGTAGCACGGGTATGACTTTCAGTGGAAGGCAAAAATGAATCAGCTCTGTTTTGTCACACCAGTTTGCACAGAGCTCTCAGTGAGGTTAAACTCCAGGCTGCAGACACAGGTACGGGTGGCCCGTCAAGGCCACGCTTTTAAGAGTTTTCACAAAGGATACAGAACTGTGCAACAGCTACTGGGGAGTGCTTTTCCCTCAAGTGCTCAGGGCTTTCAGCTTTTCAGAGACGATAATTGGCTGCACTCCCCAGAGTGGATTTATGTAGGCTTATTTCCATGGATCGTTTTTATCTGTGACAGTAACTGCTGTCCATCCCCGTGTGCAGTTTTCACCTTACACAGTGTTAGAAAGACCATGCTGCTGTTAGAGTGCACAACAAGGCACTGATTTCCCACCACCTGTCCAGCTCCAAACTTCCTCAAAACTTCTTGCTGATCATGAGCTCACACAGACTACCAGCCACCTCTGAGTAGGCTCATCATTTAATTTGTAGCCAAGATGCATTCTGCCTAAGAAAAATATCTGAATAGTCCCTTTCAAGCTTTAGTTGAAAGTAGTTAGATTCAACAGCAGCACCAGCAGCACTGGGGATAGGGAATGGGCACTTTGCCACGATTTTCCTGCCTTGTCATTCTCCAATCATACTCAAAACAGCACTAGGGCTGTCAAAAAAAAAAAAAAAGCTCTCAGTGCAACAAAGCTGCTGTATTTCAGCTCCTTAGCAGTGTCCTTTTTGGGATTCCTTGGTTAAAAAGTTAAGGCACAGTGGGAGATAAAGAAAAATATTCAATTTTTTTTTTCATCCCAGGAAAAACAAACTCCCACCAATGTCTTTTCCATTGGTATGTACCTTCTCTTCTAAGAAAAGGAAAAACACACTGCTATATTTTAAAAAACATAACAACCAAGCCAACTGTCCTCTAAGGCTTTACAAATACTCTAAATCCCTCACAGAAGCAGACTTTTGTTTTAAACAGGAATTTGCAGCCTGTGTCTGGATTCTGCCAAAAAAGACAACTTCTACCCTTTGGTTCATGCACAATGATAAGCCATTTGTTTGGAATAAGATCCTGCTCAGTATGTAATTAAGAAAATGTCTATTTTAGAGCAGGATAGCTGCCCTGCAGGTTATGCATTGAAATTCCTCTACTGCACAGCTGGTAGCAAAGGAGGCTTCTTTTAATAAAATCTAAGTTTGCCTTTAGCCTTCCTGTAAATGTGGTATTTACCTTATGTTAACAATCTTTCAGTGATGATAATAAATGCACTGCAGACAGAAAAGAAATACAATTCCATACAGTAGTGTATCTGTGTGACAAAACAATAGAATTGCATTCTTCTGTGCAGTAGCATCTGCCAAGTCTGATAAGCAAGTGCAAGAAAGCACTTTTTTAATGTATAAATCATGATCCATGTACAACACATGGAAGAAAATTTGAATTGCCTGGACAAAAACCTGAGCAATGCAGTGCTCTGGAATTACATCCTTGGATTTTACTTACTTATCTGCCTTGCAGTGGGAATAGTATCACCTCCAAATACAGTCTTTTCACTCCAAAAGAAATCCCATTATCAAATAGAGAAAAAGCTGCTTAAATCTGAGGCTGTGCACAGCCTTTTGCTTTCAGAAAACAAGTTCCTATTTTCTAACAGTATATTTGAGTACAAATGTTTTCCATGCAGGAAATTATCATCCCATGTATCTCAATACAAACGTTAAAACAAATAACCTAAAATCCACCACATTACATTCAAATAGTAGAACTACAATGAAGCTGGAAGGAAACACCCTAACTGCGCTCAAAATTATGATTTAAATCCTCTGAATTTAACTATGTAGAGTTCATATCTAAGAGAGAAAAATATACCACAATACTACCCTCAAAATTAGGGCAAGAGTGCTTAGGACTCAAGAAACTGTATTTTGTTGGCAAAATATAATATTAGCCCCGTGCCAAGCCATAGCAAGCTGAGGTGTCTTGAAGTTTATTCAACAAGAGATCTCTCTGATGCAGGCTTGGTTTTCTCCCACACTACTTTTAATTGTGAAGAGATTGTTCTGACTCTCCAAAAGGAAGAGGTACAGACAGCATGCAAACTCTATGCAAACTTTAGACATATTTCATGGATAATATGTCCCTCTCCCTCTCTGCTTGGACTCTTCTTGCCCACCACAGCAAGAAAGAGCAGAGAAGGTGTAGCTTCCTCCAGTAAAGCACCAAAGTGCCATGCCCCAGGGCCCAGACTTGTCTCTTCAGCCCTGGCTGCAGCAGCACTATCCAAAAAAAAATTAGCAGCAGGCACAAAAGATACACTGAATTTTTTAAGCATAAAACTCCTCAGGATGAATCTTAGCGTTTGCACTTTTGGGGGTTGGTAGCACTAATCCTACCAGTGAAACCTCTGAGCACCTCTGCACAATCATTACCATAAGCATCCCACAGGTATATTATACACTCACAGCAAATACTTAAACAAGCAGAAAATCGGCCAAAGGGCTCTGTTCATTTACATAATTTGCCAGTACCTGTAAAGTGTGTGCTTGCAAGTTGTAGAAATGTCAAAATACACTTTCAGTGGTAGATGATGCTGAATGTTTGATTCTAGGTCTTTAAATACAGAATGCATTTAATTTGGAAATATAGTACTAAGGCAAGCACCCCTTTCAGCTAAAGGTATTTCAAGTATATGGGCAGTTTATAATTTAAAAAATATTTTAATGGGAATACAGCATTAGAAACATCTTAATCTATTAGGCAAAATCTTGTGACTGCACTTTTATGGAAAACGTGACAATGAAGGCACCCCAGCCAGGCATTTATATACGAAGGATGCACTGATTCCCTCAAGTCAGCTGCTGCAAAATCAGTTGCTCTGCACAAAATTCAAACCCAGGAGGATTAAAGAGTTCAAATTAAAACATTCAAGGGGATGATCAGTGATGACCATCTCATTCCCTCTGTTATTGATTCTGGAAGGCTAACAAAGTGCCTTCCAAAAGTAGGAAGCCCCTACTTTAATATTTATGACCCAGTCACAGGAAACTGGTGCTTTTCTGGCCATTTTTGTTCAATTCCCTCCTGCCAATGCCAAAACACGGCCACGGATGTGGCACCACTCCATATCTGCCTCACCATCAGGTGGCAATGCAGCAACGTGCATCCCTCACCTCAAGCCACAGGGGCTGACCACCCTCTTACTTGAATTACTGGAAAAATGGAGACGCTATTTTGGAAATACCCAACTGAAAACAAAAAAAACCAAAATTGATTGGTTTTTTTTTTCTCCTTTTCACACAAAAGAAATTTGATCTACAATTCTCTGTCTGAAATATTCCCTTTTTTGTGTGATGATTCCTTCTTTCATTTTGCTTAAAAGAATATCTGTGAAGAAAGGGCACTCTGGTAGCGTGTATGAAGGGCAGGCAGGAGTCTGGAAGGTCCAACAGGTGCCTGAGAGCTGGTAGGACCCACTTCTGCAAACCATGGCTGTTGGGAATGTTAGAGGATCAGGGACATGGATCATTGATAGAATTATGGGATCAATAAAAGAACTGTAGCAAGAGCCTGCAAGCAAAAGGCCTGTGTGAGAAAAACTGCATGAGAAAAATCCCTGTGTGAGAAACAAGCCTGAGAAACAAGAAGGGAGTTTGAGAAGGTACAGCTGTGCAGATAAGACCCGGAGAAGGGGAGGTGAACTCTGAATTCTTTTAATCATAACATAACTGTAGAAGCTTGCCAATGTAAGTCCAATTACGTAGAAGTAGAAATGCGCTTTGATAAGTTTTTAAGCCACTTAAGAGTTAACAAGCTGGTATACTATATAAGTGCCTCTGGATTGCTAATAAACAGACCTTGCTTTTATCAACCATATTGGCTGGGTCAGCAATTTCTCCCCCCGCCGGAGTCCACGGACCATTTTCAATTCCAACACATGGGAACACAAGGAGTCACAGCAGTACAAAACTGGCGGGCAGTGGCCTCAGCTAAAATTGAATTCTCCTCCCACTCCATCACATCACCTGGAGAAGGCCTTTTGCAAAGCAAGGCGCAGAGGTAACCACACATAGTGAGCTTCCTCACAGGCTAAGGGCTCCCTCACTGCCCCTCTGGGTCTCTGGCAAGGTACAGGACTAACACAGATGAGATGGTTAGATCATCAAGCACCAACTTAGTCCAACATCTAACTTAAAGAAAAAAGCAGTTTAAAAATCTTTGTTTCGCTTCAAATCTGCTCCTGTTGTGCCTTGAAGTCTACTTTCACAGTTTAAAAGTCCAGGAAGAGATGTTTAGGACAAACAAGATGAACTTTAAATAAACCCAGGAGACTTGTCTTTTGCTTAGGCAGCCAGTGATTTCACAGCACAAGAGGAAAGATGCAGGAGGTTCCCATGCAGGGTGAGAGCACCTGCCTCTGTCCTGCCAAACTACTTAGTCCAGCAGGGATTATAAAAAAAGGCTCAGGGACTGATTTTTAAGATCTCATTTCCACAAAAATCCAAACGAAGCTTTCCTAAACACCACCAATGTTTAAGCCTTAAACAACAGATCTGTTTTAGGTATATGATATGATAAATTCTGCAGTTACCAAGGAAAACTGCCAGCAATTTCAGAGGGGTTGGGGGAGAGGTAATTTGACCAGGAAGTCACGTTTAAAATCCGTCAGGCTGAATTGGGAAATGAGATTGCCTCTCATAGGAAAAAAAAAACTTAATGAAAAATGTATTTTAAAATTTACAAACATTCATGTTTGATTAAGAAGATACTTCTTTCAACTGAAAGAGTAACTCAATCACATTTGGATTTCTCTTTGTCTTGCTTTGTTACATTTGTAATGCCAGAAAAGTAGCTTTTAACTAAGCAACAGCTGGAGTCAGACTCTGGGAATTATTGTGTTTTCATCTGTGCTTGGTCCGACTCCTAACCAGAGCACTTCCTCTGGAGGAAATCAAAGTGTTTTACATCACAGGGTCACAAGCTATGACATAAGTGAGTGCTCTGCAGGAATTCAACAAAAGCATTTGCACACAGAAAGGACTGGAAAAAATTGCTTCCATTAAGTCTCATTCATCGACTCTTTAAAATTCCTGCAAACAAATTCCACATTCTGCTTCTTGTTTTGTTTGTGGACCTTAGCAGTGGCCTTTGCATTCAGCTTGTGTTATGAAACTCAGCTGCACCCAGAGCAGAGCAGACAGCTCTGAGGACCCAACAAAACAAGAGATGCAAGTACAAACTCTCTCCCCTCCTGCAGTGGGTTTCTGCAGAAGTTTGACACCACTGGTTCAGATGAGAGAAACTGAAGAGTCAATGTTTGCATTTCATTTTAGAGAACAAGCACACACAAAAAAAAAACCCAAAGAGGCAGAGGAAAGTCCGGAAGTTTTAAAAGCTCTAGCCTGTAATAGAAATCTCCAACAATCTGACCATGCAAATAAGCATGGGCTACTCAAATACAGACAACTAAACTAGAAGTTTTATCTACGTCCAAAGATGACAGCACCTAAATTTTAATCTTTTAAAAACACTCGACCATCAGTCTGGAGCACAAGCATTCCTTTAAACTCATTTCATCAGAGAAGAGACAACAGACATATTTTAAGGGCTTTTAGCCTGTTCTGCTCCTCCAGGCAGGCTCTTAATTCCAGCTCTATTTTTGGTTAACCTGGTGACTGAAGCAGAACACCCAAGGCAATACCCCCTCAAATCTGGCTGACTGATCCATATTCTACAATCACCACCATCTTCCAGGCTTCTGGCTCCAGCTGTGTCTCTCCCATTCCCTGCCCTGCCTGAGGGCTTCTGAAGAGCTGCACTTTGCCAGCTGCTGCCTTGAAGAAGCACATTGCTCCCAGAAAGCTCCACCTGATCAGCCCAGTTCCTTTGCTCTGTAAGGAATATGAATTTTAAAGAAAGTTGTAAAACCACAAGTACTGTCTGTCATAACAACGGAGGTTTACAAGTCTCCTCCTGAGCACACAGATTTACCTTTCTAGGCACAATCCCTGTGTTAAGAGGGAGGGACCCAAAGCCATGGGCACACTGAGCACAGTGGTGAGCTCCCCATTCCCACTGTGTGCCACGGGAACTTCACAGAGCAAGAGGTGTTTGTCCCGCAGAACAGTGCCCATTTGCATCCACATTCTCCTTTCTTAACCTGAACTGAGGCACCTCAGTAGAGGATGGCCAGGAGCTGCTCAGTATCTGCCTCCTCACCGCAGAGATTCTCATGTGTGGCCACCTCAGTGCAGCAGGAGAAATCGATAGAAAGGAGTAGCTGTGGCTGAGAAACCTTTACAGCTTTTCACATCCCAGGAAGCCTGTGAAAGAAAGAAGTGCCCAGCACACATCCCCACAGGCATATGCCATCAGCAGAACTTGAGATTCCACTTTTGAGAGACAACAACAGCTCATCTAAATCAGATGGTGACAGAAAAACAGTCCTCACCCAACATCAGTGTCTAATAATCCCTAAATAGCTACACCACCCTACGAACGCTGCTTTAATTACATTTCCCCAAAATAAAAATCCTTTAATGGAAACAGGTTATGCCTGCCTACAAGTATTCCCCAAGTTTTTGTCAAAGGAGCTGTAGGAGCCACACATGAGCTGCTGTAATTGCTTAGTGACTGAGAAGAATAAGCAAAGTTGTGGTCAGAAATTGCATTTCAGGCCAGAACATAGAGATGAAGTCAGGCACACTCTTCAGCAGTGACCTTTTGATTCTAATATTTGTTTTCTGTAATGGCACTGTCTCTCAGGAGCCCCCAAAAAGCTAACACAAGCCCAGATCACCAAATTCATCCTTTGTTCCCCTGTGATCTGTCCTATATCAGCCAACCAAAGAAGCACAAGTACTTAGCAAACTAAAAAGATCATTCAATAAATATAAAAGCTTTTAATTACAGTGAAGCAGAAGCTCCATTGTTCTATGTCTTTATCCCCTCACCCTCTCTGCCAGCATCACAGTAAGATTATGAAATGATGGGTGATATCAGAAAATGACCAAAGAGTGACCTATAACACCTTGTTTAGCTTTCATGCTTCGTTACCACGTAAAGATTTATACCTGATAGGGGTTGACAGCTCAATTCAGCTTACATTCACTATACTCTAAGCCAACAGCAGCAGCAGAACACAGGTAGAAAGACCAGCAGCAGTCTACAATCCCCATTTCTCCCTGCTGCAAAGAGGACTTTCTGGTGACAAGAGTTCTTAAAACTGCATATTGTGACTAAACATAAAGGGATAAAGTGAAATACATATCCGGCTTCTCTAAGAGTTTGTACAGAGAAAAAAGTGCTCCTCACTGTCAACTTGAAAGCAGCCACCTCCCCTAGCTCCGAGGTTTGCCTTTATGCAAGAAAGGTGTGAGGACCTTTGGTATGTAGCATGGCCAAGCACACAAAGGAGCTGCAGCAGACTGAAGTAGCACGGGTTCCAAAGGCTGAGATCCATGTCTTTCTGGGAGACTTCCACTACAGCGCTGCTCACTTCCGCAAGGCATTATTTTTTACAGTAACTGCCCTGTTGAAAGCATTGATCAAGATTAAAGTTACCAGCAAGGAAATTATTTTACTGATCACTGATTTATGCATTATTGATATATCTTCATTTTTATCATCTCTACACCATTTCTAATAGCTCAGAAAATATTATAGGCCTAATCAACCCTTCTGTAGAACAAGATTCAGATGACTGCCAGACCAGTTGGTTTGTTGGGTGCAGTATTTTATGAAACCTATGCTGAGAGAACACTCCCTAAGCAAAACACCAGTGAGGAAGTGTGAGCATTAAAAGGAGATCAGTGTAAAAACCTTAATTTTATAGAAAACACAAGTACACAAAATGAAAACCTCTTTGTAAGATCAACACCAAAAGCCACGTTACTCAGATGTTCTTTATAAGGCAATACGACACTCAAGCTGGGGAATTCAAATTCAGAGAAACTTGACTCATCTTTATCCAACCTTCTTGTGTGTGCTCAGCGCACTGGGGTACCATGTAACAAAAGGCAGCTGATTACAAACAAAAGTCTATCACACTGCATATTTACCATGATTCCACGAGACTAAACAGAGCTGTTGGCAGCAGCAGAGAACTATTATCCCAGGCACAAAACAAAAAAAGAAACACAAACATTAAGTACCCAGTGTGGGACAAGGTGACTGAATTTAGCTCCGTGAGACAGCAAAGAACATCTGGCTTGTCTCCATGGGCACAAGGACCAAGTGGGTCTGCCAAGCTGACTGCCTCGGTGAGATCAGGCTCTGGAGCAGCAGATATCACTTTTCAGATGGTGGCTACAGAGTATAATGAACAATCAAAAGCTCCAGATTCATGGCTATAGGGCACAGAAGCTCTGAAATAACCTCCCCCAGGAGTGAGCTATGAAGAGTCAGGAGGCAGGTCTGTCATACACCCATCCTTGGTACCGGCCCTGTGAACTCCCCCAGGCATTCATTCCCCAAGCAGCCAGCTCTGAGACTCTGGCAGTGTCACAAATTCTGGCTTTTAACTTTTACCACTGAAGCTGCAGTTAGGTCTGATGCCAACATTTTTATTGTATAAAAAGAAGCAACAGAAAGGAGGTTAAGATTATCACCATCATATATCTGAGACAAGTCTGAATGGAATATAAGTCAAAAAAGAAATAGCATTGTCAGAGCCTTAGGGCTTTCCTCTGCTGACTTCCAAAGGCTGGAGATACACACAGCTGAGCTTCTCCAGATATTGCAAAAATCCCTCCTAATGGGAGAAGTCTATTCAGAGAGGCCACCGCCCCTTGAGCCTCTGGCCTTTTCTCCCCATCTCTTAAGTTTTAAAATCCCATCTGGGCCCCTAAAGAAGTAAAGAGTCTTACTCTTGCTTTACTGCACAGTATTTCTGGAGATTTCCACCATCCATCTCCCCAAAAGAAGTCACTGACTGGCACAGCAAGGACTGGATGAACAGCGATTCCCAAAAGCACTATTCTCACTGCTTTTTCAAGGAGAGCCAAGACACGCCTTACAAGTCACTTCCAGTTCCTACTGTACCCATAAGATACTCTATAATTTAGGGTGCATCATTAAACAAAACCCTGGAGATGACAAGATCAAAGAGGGATTCTGAGCTTTAAAACACAGGTTCATCTGGGTTTGCACTCACTTCTTCTTCTTTGTATTGTTAAAGCACAGGGTAATGTGGGAGGGAAAGTTGTGAAAACGTTAAGGGGAATGCAGAGGAAAAGGCACAGCTGACAGTAAAATGACAGAGCTTAATTCTGCCAGATTGTCTGTAGGTGCAAAAGATTTTGTTCAGCTCCAGGGGAGCCTGGGTTTTAAATTGTTTTTATTAACTCCTTCCTGAGCCTATCAGGGCAGAAAAGCATTTGAGCCCAAATGATATTTTATTTATTTTTTATTACCAAAGCAAATGAATCAGACTTCCAAAAATGTAGGATGATGGATTCTGCAGACACAAAAATCAATTTTTCTCCCTGTTATTGGTCATCACCTCCAAGTTACAATTCATTGCAGATTTTTTTGCATCTGCATTTTAAATCCTGAAACATGAGGGTTCACATTGCAAAGTAATAGACCTCAGAGCTGCAGGGTAGGACAAAGAGCTACAGCCAATATGTTGCGAGCAACAAAGTGCAGATCTTTCTGTGAGCAGCACAATCTCCGGTGCAATCTCCCTGTTTCTCCCTGCAGCAGGGCAGGCGCCAGTCTCCCAGCCAGTAGCCGAGTTCTTCATTTCACCTATATTTTCTCAACTCCTTGCTGAAGCAGTGAACCAGATGAAGCCGGTTTGCACTGCCTATGACAGGATATTAGCTATTGAGAGGCTGCATACATTAACTGCCAGAACAGATGAGTGCTTTAACACTTACAAATCACGGGAGGGGAAGAATAGAGCAAGAGGAGATCATTCACGTGCTCCTTGCTTAGATATGCTGATACCTTATCAGCTCACCACAGACAAGCCAGATGTGGAGGTGAGTGGAATACAAGTACAAAAAAACCTCAACCTGTCTGCAAGCATGTACAGCAAGGGTGCAAACTAGAGCACTGTCAGAGGTGTTTAGATCCAGCACTACAGAAATTCCAGCTGTCAAAAACCTCAGTCATATACAGAAATTAAAATTCAACCCCGTGGTGAAAAAACCTTGGAGGGTCAGGGCAGGCACAACTTCCTCCATTCAGCACAGGCAGAGAGCTTGCCTTGCTACTCACATTCCTTAATGGCAATCTATTACTGGGGAAATTACACAAATTCTGTTTAATCCCCATCTTGCTGCATACTGCTATTTGCTCACATAGGAATTTCCATTTGTTTCAGATCTTCACGAGGTTATTCAAGGGACAGCACAAAATCTTAAAGGAAGGCTAAGAGATCATTCTTCCAGAAGCTCCTCTATAGTAGGAGAAAATAAAGTATCTGTTGCCTTTATGGACTAGATAAAGGCTGAGGTTTCCCATATACACATAATGTTTGTTTAAATGAGTACAGTAACTTTACATTTGAGGAAACACATTTATTTCTGTATATAAACAGAATGATGAAAGATTGAGGACAGCTGTGCATCTGTGTATCCGTAACATACACACTATTATCTGACTTGAGGCTAACAGACATTTTAACCTTCCCCTTCAGCACCTGATCTATCATTTCTTTCATACTTAAATGCCTTCCTGTGGCTGCTCACAGACTGTAGAGCTGCTTGGGGGGGGGTGGTGGGGAATGGGACTGATCACATCACATGCAGGTAGCTGGGGGAAGGAAAGGGGGGAGCTCTTTACTCAGTCTCACTCACTTGGTATCAGTTTGTTTCTTTCACTTCATAAAGAGTCCCTGCTTCAAGTGCTGAAGCACTTGTACACAGCGGGAAAAAAACAAAAAAAAAAATTAAGAATGGACACAAATTCCTTTAAAGCCAATGGAAAGGGGAAAGACTCAGAATTTAAACTGCAAATCCCACAGTGACTCAGTTCATTTATTCCAAAGATGCAGCTCTCAGAGCCATCATGGCTTTTTGCAAGCAGTCAGAACCTGGCAGCTTCCACCTGACTTCCCTAGTCCTGTTCCTGATGTCTGTGGGGTATCTGAAGAGTGGGGAGCTGCCAGACTAAACTGGGGGCACCTGGATCTGCTTCTGCAGGACTGGAGCACATGAGCCAGCACCCAGTGCCAGTGGGAGCAGGCAGGCACCGAGAGCAGGGCACAGCCTGCCTAGCCCTCGCCAAAAGCTCATTCCATGAGGACAGGAGAGGCTCAGACAGGTGACCATGGAGCACAATTAACTACACAGAAAGTCCAGAGGAGCCAGCAGCGAAGGCCACCCTCCTATCACCTCCCTCGAGGGCTCATCCATGAGGTGTTTGGACACTTACAGCCACAGCAGTTTAAACACCAGAATAATTCACAACTTTCTGAATCACTGCAGTCAAAAGGAATGTTCAGTGCTGGGAGAAGGATGAATTGCTCCACTTCAATACTTTCTAATAGAAGATTGCAGGCATTACCAAAAGAGAAGGGTTACTTTTAAGTATAAAAAGGACTAATGAAAACTGGAACAAACCATTTGCCTTCAGATAGGGTTTGTTTAAAGTTTAATGATTTTGGACTTTTTTTAAAGTTTTAGCTCAATCAAAAATGAGATTTTTTTTTTTTTTTTTACAGTCAAATATTAACACAGTTCTAATAGGCAAGTTGATGCAAAAGTGGGGGCTAAATCAGCCCTTACAGGGTAAAGAATGACAGCATGTCCCTCTCACAAGGATGTGGAAAAAGAGCCCAAGAAATCTCTAAATAGGGAGAGGGAAGGCAATTAATTCCACATTTCCCAAAACATTTTTTTTTGAGTGTGTTGGTTGGGCTATTAAAAACACAGTTATTTATAGAAACCTGTAGGACTTGTGTGAAAGGAGACCTTGTTAGCAGAAGTGGTATTCATTTTGGCTTGGCCAAGTATAATGTGTGCAGTGCTTTTATACCTGCAGGGCATTTCCTCAGGGCAGAGCCAATATACTAGAATGCAGATTTTTGCAGTATACAGTCTGCCTTCTCCCATATTTCTAGAAGTTAGTGTTCCCTAGGGAGGAAAGGAATAACAAAGACCTCCAAAGAATCAAACTGGCTACTTCCCTTTCAAAAGGGGAGATAAATATATACACACACACCCCTGATTGCATGTATTGTAAGAATTAACCTTTTCTCTCTGCTTGATGGAACAGACCACACACATGAGGAACCCTTGAGTTCTTGTCTCAGTGGGGTTTGTTCCCCCATTTGTTCCATCTTTTTGGTAGCTGGCATTGGTTTTGATGGCTGTTTAGGATGTAACTTCATTTTTTTTCCCCCCTAATGTAATTTGAGAGCAGAAAAAAAACATACCAGGCTACATTTCTATAAAATAGGTGCATGCTTCCCAAGAGCTGTTACCTAAATTTGTAGGTCTAAACTTGTGAAATGGGCGTGCTTGCAGTTTTGGTAGCTGGCACCCTGTAAAACCCAACTCAACACAGAAGGACCAAGCTCAAAATTCCATCTTTACTTTGTCAGCAAGACAAAGTCCACAAACCATCAGGGTGAAAGAGCAGCTTGTCTTTGCCTGCTCCTCTTTACAGTGCTGCCAACAAGAACAGGTGCAGATACAGCACAAGGATTCTGGGGGACAACACTGGGAGCAGAAAAACCTGCTCCAAACAGAGAGGGGGCAGGGATGGCTGCCCCAGCCAACAGGGAACCTGCACCTGCCTTGCTTTCATCTGTGAGAACATCTCTTGTTTCTCAAGGCACTGAAACCTCTACACCTCTGAGAACTCTATACAGTTAGAAGATTTCTGGGTATCAGCTTAGAGATTTATGTAAGTTTTCTATCTAATTACTTCCAGTAATTACATCTATCTAATTACTCTGTTTGGGCCTACAGAAAAGCTGAGCAACTTCCTGTATCCAAGACATTCTTAAAATCTCTGGATAAAAAGCTGATTCTTACTTGAAACCAGAAATATGCTAAAACAGCATCAATATGACATTAGCAGAGTGTCAAACCAGGACTTCTGCCCTCCTAGTCAAAAACCTTTTTTGAGCCTGGATGTTAGTCACTGCAGTGCAGAGCCTCTTCTTTTTTCTGATTGTTGATGCCTAATCCCACAATTTCCTGCTCAATACTCCTTCCCCTTCCACCATTTTTCTCTCCTACTCTTTTCTAACAGAATAAAAGATGCAGACTGCTCTAATTTCTTCCTTACTCGGCCACCAATTTACACAAAGCTTATGGAAGCTCATCTTCTCAAAGTCTTTTACCCATCTGTTCAGTCTGATTAAAATAAGCCAATAAGTGAGGTAGGATGTGGGACAAGGAACTACCAGTTGGACAGATGAAAATCCCAAGTTATTTCCATAGAAAAACCAAACAAAAAAAGCCCACAACATTTTTAACAAAATCAGGAAAACAGGAAACTGAGTCTGGGCCCGTCATTCTCACAGACCACTTGGCTGCTTTTACTTGAACTAATTAATTCATTCTCAGTCAGGTGTGCATCTTTTAAAAATGTGAACTTTTCAGGAAAGGATAAAGAACCAAAAACAACAGGGCCACGATCTAGAACAGAAATGCAGATGCAAATGAGGATAAGTTTTTTACTGCCCATAGCCCTCCAAAAAACCTCAACTAGCAACCAAGTTAGCCATAGCCCAGGTGTTAGAAGGCACCATCAACAAGGACTTCTCATGTAGTCCTGCACAATTATTGATGCCCAGAACCTTCAGGCTCAGGAAGCAACTTTCCACTGATCAATTGGCACAGACTATCTCCAAATAAATTTGCATTGTTACAGCCAAGTAGTGTGTTACACCAATACTTTTAGCCACTTGATCTCCTGGATCATTTTTTCTTCTCTTAGCAATTAATAATGCCAGTAATTACTTCATGAAGTCATACTTCTTTAAAAGCATAATTGCAATTTCCACTCCCAGCTAACACAAGGTAACAAGCATTTGTGTGATGAACCTTGGCATTCAGTGGTGACATTAATGAACTCAGAGTAGAAATAAAGAGAGCAAATGACACACAGTCCAAGGAAATACTTGCACTATGGACTCGAACACCAAATCACAAAGTTATTTTCTTCTTCTGTCTGGGAACATGCAATTATTTAGTATTCATATTACAGTGCAGTCCCATCCCAAGCTGATTTAAAGCCTACATTATAATTGCTAATGATTACTCATGAAAAAGAGACTATTATATGTAAAAACTGCAATCAGCTAATCTATTCACCTATCCATTTTATACTGATACATTTTCTAAACAAAGCTCTGCCTGAATTGCTCATAATTAGCTTCTATTCTTACATTTTTAATTGCTCTTCTCCCCCTCCCACTTTCAAACAGAACATTTTACATGTCTCCAGACTTTTTTTTAAAAAAGATTTGGACTGAATTTTTATGAGTGAAAACCTGACACTGTACAATTTGGAGTTTTAAAATAACTCTTCTGTTGTCAAATAATAAATGCCTAAGCAGTGTTTCAGGAAATAAATATTTTAAAACAAGATCAAAATTTCAGTCACAGCATCCATGTAGTCTGAGAGCATCTAAGAGAGCACTAAGGGAGAAGAGGTGGCTTAGCTAACATTTTGTGGGTTTTGTTTTTTTCAAAAGCCAAGTGCATTCTGCCCCTCATCTGCAGCCTGTCAAGAGCCTGGTAATCAAGAGACATTTGGCACTCCAGCTGGGAAAAACACTGCATTTAAGGGTCTCTGTCTGCTGAGACTCTAGTGCTGCTGTGCCAGCTTTCATATACATGGCATTGAAGTTGCTCTTTTTCCTTCACTGTCTTTCAGACACCTGAGCTGCATTTCATGGAAAGATGAGCTGGTTTTGGCTGGGATGGAGTTAATTTTCTTTGCAGTAGCCGGTATGGGGCTGTGTTTTGGATTTGTGCTGATAACAGTATTGATGGCACAGGGATGTTTCTGATACTGCTGGGCAGAACTTGCACAGAGCCAAGGCCTGTTCAGCTCCTCGCCCCACTCCAGTAGTGAGGAGACTGGGGGTGCAGCTGGGAGGGGACACAGCTGACCCCAGCTGATCCCATGGGACATAACGCTCAGCACATAAAGCTGGGGGAGGAAGGAGGAAGAGGGGGTGATGCAGAGTGGTTGAGTTTGCCTTCCCGAATAACCATTGTGTGTGAAGGAGCCCTGCTCTCCTGGAGAGGGTGAACACCTGCCTGCCCACAGGATGTGGTGAATGAATTCCTTGTTTCGCTTTGATTGCACCACGGCTTTTGCTTTACCCATTAAACTGTCTTTAGCTCAACCCACGAGTTCTCACTTTTACACTCATGATTTTCTCCCCCATCCCAGTGCGGCGGGAGCGAGCGAATGGCTGTGTAGTGCTTAGTCACTGGTGGGGGTAAGCCACAACAAAAGACAACTGGAATAGCTCACATGTGAGAGCCAACAAAGCATCCTCTGCACTGCACAGCTTAAGCTCTCCTAGTTACTAGGTAGCTCTCCTACATATTAGATGATGTGTCTTGCTTAGGAGCATCCTCCTGTCAAAGTAACGCTTGGAGAAAGTTGAATTCAAATTGTAGTTCCCATTCAGGTATTTTCTTCTTTTCATTCTGTGAAAATCAATCCCGCCTTATATTCAGAATGATATCTTCTGGTCCTCAGAGGGCAAGAAGGAATACATCTGGCTTCAGCTACAGACAGAAGAGAGCAGCTTGTTGCTGAGCGTTCTCTGCCAAATCTCTTCCCCACGCAAAGTTATGTAAAAGCTGACAAAATTATCCTGTTTCAGTGCATTTGACTTGTGGAAAAAAACACTGATTTTAATGAACTGTTCCTCTGCTGAAGCACTTAAAAGTGACATTTGCTAATGCTCGTCTTTACATCAATTTCAGCAGTTTTTGGATCACACTCTCAATCTGCAAAAGACCTTCACAACCAGTTTTATGAGATTTCCAGTGTTGCACTAATCAGTAGATGCTTTAATCTTCATAAATGCAGGAGAGCTCTTAGGGACTCGTGCCACAGTGACTGGAGAAACTCATTCCAAAACATTTTAATCCTTTCAGAAGCCTTGCATTTTCAAGCTCAACAAAGAAAAGCAGAGTGCATAACCTGCATGAGTCTGCATAAGGAAAGACAGAGCTAAAAATGACCAAATTCACTATGTGAATAATAAGTCTACTTGCCAGCACAGTTTGTGAACCAAATTCATGGGCGAATTTCTAGTCAGGCCAGACAGCACCTTGAACTGTTTTAATTTGCATCTGTATTTCCAAACTTTCAACAACTTGGAAAGATTCATACATATGAACCATGTGCATTCATGAGAAAGTCATGCATACAAACACATCACAGCACACATTCTGTTTGCAGTTACACATCCCAGCAGAGTATCTGTGTTTTGACTTCAAGGCAGTACTTACTGCCCAACACACCTAGGAAAAGTCACTGTTAAGATTTGCCAGTCTCACTGTGGGTTTGGTTTAGCTCACAACCACAATTTACTGTACTCTCAGAGCTGCTCCAACATATACTTGCAACACATCCAAACATCGCTGTCAGCAGGAACTGTGAAGCACAGTGTGCTTCCTCTTTTCCTCAGGCCCACAGGACATTATCATAGATTAATCTACAAGGAAACCAGTAACATTGCAGTGGATGCAGGGAAGGGAGGAAAAAAATGAAATCTGGTTGGCAGGAATTTCCAGATTCAGCTGTTTTCTTGCAATACCAGCTGTACTGGGTCTGGCTGGGATGGACCTAACTCTCCTCATGGCAGCTCATGCATTTGTGATGACTTAACACTGGATAATGCACCAGAGTTGTGGTTACTGCTGAGCAGCTCACACAGCAGCAGGGCTTTCTCTCCAACCTCACCCACCACTGTTCCAGGGCAAGGGGATGGAAAGGCACATAGCTTGGGCAGCTGACCCAGGCTGAGCAGAGATATTCCTTAGCACGTGGCATTGCACTCCGCAATAAAAAGCTGAGGGATGGGAGCATGGGGACCTTTGTGGTTAAGGCACATGTCCTCCAAAGCAACTGTTACACATACTGCATCCCTGGAAGTGACTGGACATCTGCCTGGTGATAGGAAGTGGAGAATAAATATCCTCTTTCTGCTTTGGTTTTCTATGCAGCCTTTACTTTTCTTGTTAGACTGCTTTTATCTCAACTCTTGAGCTTGTTCATCTTTTATCTTCCTGACCTGCTGAGGAAGTGGATCAAGAGAACAACTGGGTCTGGCAGCCAGCTGAGGTCACCACACCATCATATCTATTTTAGAGCACGAATTGAAACTGCCTGTTTCAAAGAAATGTTGGGTTCTGGTGTTGCTATAAACCTGTACATCAGATTGCCCCGAGGCTCAGAGTTATGCTGGCACAACAGGAGCCCCAGGACACCAACATCACACTCACATTCATGGTTTAATAAAACAGGGCAATGTTACCTCTGCCAATTTTAAGACTTCCAATCTTTCTGTGGAAGCCAAATAAGTCACATATAACAATCTGAGTATGTAAGACTACTATACTGTTTTGATGCTGTAGCTTCTCTATAAGGATGTAAGTGTCCTCAGAAGATTAAAACCTTGGGGAGGAAAAAAAAAAAAACAAGGAAAAAAACAAACCCTATAACAGCCCTTCTATGCTTCCAGCCACATGAGCAATAAGACTCTCTCTAGTTGCAGCTCTATCACCTTAAGTGTTTTCCTTGTTCTCTTGAAGGAAAAGAAGATTGCAAGGGTCTCATGTGCCCTGAGCTATCACAAGCAAAATACTTATTCATTCTATTGTCTTATCCTTATGCCAAGAACATGACCGTCTTTTATGAGGTTTGATTTGAATCAAAACTGCCGTGTTTTGAACAGAGCTGTCAATGATACTTAGGACTTACACAAGCCTTTCCCAAGACTTACAAAATAAAATCGAAGTCATTTAATTATCTGCCATTCACGTGTATTTGATAAATTGAAAAGACCTGACTTTCAATTCCTTTACAAAGAAATGAAGGCATTCATTTATGAAGTCTGATTCCAGCTAAAGACATAACGTCAGCTTGGGAAAGTAGAGTGATACAGGTCCTCTGACCATGTCATACACCAGACCCCTACAACAAGTAAAGACTTCCATTTTGAAACCATTGCCAGAAAGTGCCTGAAATTTTAACCCCAACTGAACAGATATTGATTACATTGACACAACAGAACCCTCAACATTGCTGGGCCCTGGGAACAGCCATTAGCGCTCAGTTTCCACAGAGCCACGCTGCAAGAAGGAAGAGTTTGGAAAACAGCTTTAAGACAGAGCTCCTCAGTGTTGTGTGATCCCAGCTGGCACAGAATCCTGAGGTACAGACCAGGGAAACAAGTTGAAGTTGCAGTTTCTTACTTGGGCAATGAAGAGACTAAATTGCTCTAGATTTGCAAGAAATGCATTTCTTTTCCTCTTAAAAAGTCATCCTCCTTGCTGAGGCACTTCCAGTGAAGCCAGGTCTCCTCTAAAGCATTCCTACTTTCCCTCATGCTACATCAGTCACCTCTCCCCCCTCTGACTGAACTCTGCTTTGGCCCCAGCTGCACACACTTTGATTTCCTGCATTATTCCCTTCTACTTCCAAAGTATTTCAGTTCAAACTTCAAAAAGTTCTCCTTTCTCTGTCTTCATTTGTATCGTGACATGTCACTGCAGACTCACAGTAGGCTTAGCAATATGTGCTAGGTCAGCAGTTGTCTGCCTCTCATGTTCCAGGGCACCCTTGGCTTTAGCTGCACAGAAGTCCTAACATATAAGAAAGATCTGAAGACAGTAGCTGGTGAGAAAAATTCTGCTACACCTAAGACCTTGTGATAGGTTTTTTCCCAGTTTTTGTATCCCAGGTTCTTCTTAGTTTGGGCAGTTTACTCCCATTTCTACTTCAGGGAAAGCACATTTGCTGTGCTTACATGAATATAAATTGTGTGGACATCTTTACTCAATTAGATAGCAATATTTTAGGTCACTTTGGAAAAAAAAATTCAAACTGGGGCTAATCTAAGTTAGAATAAATTGCCTTTCCCTCATGCATTTTCCCCAAGCTATTAACCATTATCATCAAGGGAAACAAACACATACAACATCCTTATGCTGTGGAGGCAAGTTGCTGATGTCAGCGTTGGCTGACATGATGTTAGATCTACAGGCAAAATTCATGAGTATACTTTACATCTTCCCACATGCAGTTTCATTTTCATTTCAAAAAGGAGAGGTTCACTAGTGTTTTTGCTGTAGTTCAGAATCAGAGCAGTCTTAAGGTAGGTGAGAAAACAAACTAGAAAACAACTCCTGACTGGCATATGACAGATCAGCCAAAAACCTACAGATTTTCATCACTGCGGTAGAAATTAACCATGAGAGGCTCTCAAAGTGCCTTGGCACATTATTGTCTAAAACAACATTGTCTGATTGTCTGCTGAGTGGATGCCCCCACCCCTGGAAGGATTCTAGATCAGAAGCTTTGAGCAGCCTGGTCTAGTGAAAGGTGTCCCTGCTCATGGCAGAGAGGTTGAATTAGATGCTCTTTTAGGGCCCTTCCAGTCCAAAGCCTTTTATGAATCAGAGCTACACTGCTTCAGTACCTTCTGAAGAACACTGATTAGATAATTACTTTTATTGGTTATCAGTGAAGCAGCATATTTTTTTTTCCTTGCAGAAATTTCACATGCACTCGCTGCAGTAAATGAGGATGTTATGGTCATATGAGAGATCTGAGAGAAAACTCTATGGAGCCTGCAGGAATTAAAACAATAGTGCATCTCCTAAACACTGATTATGACATGATAGTTAGTGCACTGACACTTATGGGGGACAAAAACTAGTTGGCATAAAACACGTACTTCTCTGCAGTTGGTGCTTTTCTATGCCAAAATCTGCTTACAAATGAAGCAGCAATTTGGGCATCTGAAATAAATAAGTGACAGATTCCAAGGCTCCAAGTTGCCTTATACCACATGGGGCAGCTGCTGAGACATCTCAGCAACAAAAACGCTCCTGCAAAGCCAATAGCACAGTGTGGAGTTAGACAGCCACAGAACATCCTAACAGCTCAGCTGCTGGCAGTCTTCTGCTTTGATACTGAAATGAATTTGTTAACCCAACAATCATCTATGGACAAGAACTCAGCTCTGGGCTGCATATTTTTACAAGCATTCTGTAGTTTCGCCTATGTTGCTGCAGCATAATGACTTTTCATACTGACAGAAGAACAAACCAGTGTTTTAATTTTGGAAGTGTCATTACTGATGTATCCAATTCTCGTGAATTAGTTTAAGTAGAAGACATAAATGAATGCTGAAGCTGTGCATTTTTCTTCAGATTTATTCCTATTTCATATGGTGACTACAAAATGTAAAATGTATTTCTGTACTGCCTGTAAAGTCATGCAAGTCAAGTTTAACTGAATGGCATCCAAAAGTTACAGATGCAAAATTCTAAACTAGGTGTGTTTAACTAGATATTTTTCTATTTTCAGCTTTCATCAGATTGCAGACTTAACTAGAAATGACAAAGTAATTAATCATGTGAATAGTTAATACTTTCCCATGCGTTACAATCAGTCCTGCAATTAAGAAACAATTTCAGATTGCAAACACTTGACTGGATTTTTGGTAATCTCACTGAAGTACTTCTTAGGAGTCCGTAATATGAACTAGGTAGTAGTTTATACACTAAAAACAATTTCAGTCTCAAGTCAGGCAACAAATTCGCATACAAAATAACTGGAACTCAAGTACCAAGCAGGACAAAATAACAGAAACTTAAAAATAATTTAAAACAATACAGAAGTCCATGTTTAAAAGAGCATGATCGAGATCACTGTATTTGTTACCAAAGGAATTGTTTTTCCTATATTTATATTCATAACAGATAAACAAAGATATAATAGAGATACAGATAAAGATGATTTCATGTTATAAAGGGAATGAGCCATAAATGTTTCATGGTTCCTTAAGCAGAAATCATGAACAAGACCAAATAGCTGCAATTTTAAAGCAGGATTTGTTAACATAACACACAACATAGTAAGTGGGAAGCCACATTTAGCTACATTACTGTGCTATTGGGCCACAAGTTCTACTTTTGAAGAATAAATATAAGCTTCTCATAGAAAAAATAAGATTTTCTTTATATTTCTGTCTGTGTATTTACATATAAACTTTTAAAAGCAAAAAATCCAAAGACCTATTAAAAATTCTTGTAATTTTATCCAAACTGACTTATTTACCTCCTTTTTGTTTTCCAGTCCTCGTTCAAGCTGATGGTGAATGCTGTATATCTAATCATAATCCTGCTGTTATCACAGCTGTTATGTGCTTTATTTTTGATGGCTTAAAGACAGATGTTCCAAAATTGCCCTAGATTCCTGCCAGCCTTTTCAATTGCATTATACAAACAATTAAACTTTCCTGACCCTATTCCTGTCTCTAGATAAAATTCAGACGTTGACACTTCAAGAAGCAAATCATGTATGTAAATTGGTTCTAATGACAGCTATTGATGTGTATTCATATGCAAATAGAGTATTATCAAACATTAAAATGTCCAGGAGCAGTAGCTAGATGGATGCAGTCAAGAAAAATTAACTAGAAGACGCATAGTCCAGATACTTCCCACAGTATGTAATGCAATTAAACAGAAGCAAAGGGAAATTCACACTAGAAACTGCCTCTCTCCTGCCATGCCTATTTATTCCCCATCATCTGTTATTATTGTTGAGAATCTTCACATTGTGTCCCAATTAAGCAAATCTCTCAGAATTAATAAGGGTTCGCCTTCTCTATCACCACATCTTTAATGCTTGGAACTGAAAACATTGGCACCTCATGCTGCACGCGAGTGTGAGCAGTTAGAATAATAACAATTGTAAGATGGGCATGCCAAAAAATGATTACAAGTCAAGCTTTACTGCAAGGGTGTCTTGTTTAGGAGGATTTAGCACAATTCGATGGGGTGACAGCAGTTGTCAGGCATTGATACTAAGCATAATAACTATTAAAGAGACAACTCACTTACTGAATATTCAGAGTGCTAAGCCATTGTTTGGGCATGTTTGGAATATAGATTATTTTGCTATGTTTTTTTAGTCTTGAAGGTTTTAAAAAACACTCCAGCAAAGAGAGTTTTTTGTTTGTTATTCTATCCAGTGGGTTTCATAGAACCCAATGACGAAAAGATGGCAGCATTCAAAATTTCCTGAGAGTGTGACTAATTCAACTTATCCAAAGCATTTCTTGGTTCTAACTCGTAAGTCACTTGTGAGATTTCAAGGATTCTGCTGTATTTTTCTGTATGTTTCAGTTGCTTCAACCTTAGCATTGTGTCTCTCACTTCCTTTGTGTTTTCAAGCCACTTCTCCTGGCTTTTTGCCATTTCCTTTCCAAAAATATTGGGAAAGGATATTAAAAAAGCATGCCTTAACAAAGAGCTCTATGGTTTCTTTCTGCCTCGCAATATAGGGCAAGCTGTTAAGTTTAAGAACCATGACTGAAGGACCTTCCAGGATTTTCCCTGCAATTTGAGTCCTCCCTTTTAAATATTGAATCCTCCCAATAAGCATCAAGAACCATTTGGAAAAGGTTTTGTCTTTTATAGTCATCCCTGATAAAAAAAAAGCTTGAAGTATGAACTCATTTTGGAATTTCTAGTCTAATATGCTGGTTCAGCACAGCCCTGCCTTACTCTTTTTGCCTCTTCTTTCGTTATCTCACTTTCTGCACCCACCTTCATTCTGCTGGAGGAGCCTCTGCATCATATTCAGAGGAGAGAGGTAATGCTGAAGATATTTGTGTTGCACCACACAGACACAGTGGTGATCCACAGCCACTCCACATTTAGGAGCTACCACCTCCACATTTAGGATGGTAATGTTGCACATAGCGCACTAATATTTATCCCAGCCAAAGTTAAAGGAAAACAAGGATCCATTTTTCTCCTACACATTATTTCACAGAGCAGAAAATGGCAGCTATGCACTTGTGAAAAAAAAAGTGCAGTGAAAGAAGCAACTGTTTGGGGATCCCTCTGCAACCAGAGGAATAAAAACTCCCCCGAAAAAAAAAAAAAGGGGGGGGGGGGAAAAAAAAGAAAAAGAAAAAGAAATCAGAGGACAGATTCAACTCAGCCTGATTGGCCTCTTTTTCCAGTCCAGTCTGGCACCAGTTCAGGACAATATCCTACTTTATGTTCACCTGTGTATGGCAGAAACAGACAGGAGAATTCAATACTATTATTTGACATTTAAAGCTAAATCATTCCATGCCTGACCTGAATTTTTCACAGGACAATGTGTACCTTCATGAAGAGTGAAGCAGCACAGGAAGGGAGTTTGGCCTTGATTAAACACCAGCTCAGTAAACTGGGTTTCCCTGTTTCTCTGCTCTGCACTGTATTATCATGAATGCACTGGAAGCACATTAAGATGTAAAGCTACAACATTTATCCATTTATCCCCTTTCTTCTTCCCCTGCATTGCTCTCCTTGCCCAAGGAATCTATCTTGGATAACACAAGACTATTTTTTAGTGCCAGGCAAGTTAGCAGTTCCTTGTGTCCAGAGAAATAGTAAGAGCTCCCAGCCGCATTACAAAGCTTCCCCAGGAGCCCTGGCAAATGCTTGAAGTTTAATGCAGATTCATGAACCAGGAGACAAAAAGTCTTCAGTCACATGTAAAGAACTAAAACTGGGAGACTGTGACAGTCACAAACTATTCTAGTACAGAATCACTGAATATTACATGCTCTTTAGTCAGTCACACTTCATCATTTTTCCTGGTCTGAAGGGTGACAGATGCATAAACATTGCTTATTTTCCAACAAATACAGCACCTTTTATGGCTCACTGAAATCAAAACAGATGCCCATCTCATCCATAGACAGCACAACACTAAAATTACCTGCTCAGCTCCCATGCCACAGCACTAAAATAGACAGAACCAAAAGGAAAATAAATTCACAAAGAAATCTTTCATAGTGCACCTGCTATAAATACACATAAAGGAGGACAACACAGGCTTGGCTTGTTTTTGTTTCAGAACAAATGTGTTCCAGTTGAATTCCCATGCTTAAGACATTAGATGGTATTCTCATGGGAGATTTTTGACTGGTTTGTACATACATTAAATATAGTTTTTTCCATGAAGTGCTTCTTCAAGAGTCACCCTTTCCAAGTGGGAAGGTACATTATAAAGTAATAGCAGATCCAAGGCCAGCTGTTGCATTTTTAAACCTTGCAGGGATGAAACAACCACTCGGATGAGGGCACAGGTACTGACAGTTTATTTTCCACTGAAAGACTTCCCCCTCCCCTTTAATGTTGTAACCACTTCAGAAATTTTAGCCAGGGCACTAGCACCATGCAAGATAGACTCTCTTTTGGGAACACAATTTCCTTGTTTTGTCTTAGGCTCAGTCCCACTGGGCCCACATTTCACTGCAGTCTCTCCCCCTTACCTCATCATAGGAAATACTTGAGACACCACAGGGATTTTGGTGAAATTGAGGTGGATAAAGTGGGCCATAAGACACAACTCAGCTGATTTCTGAGCTAGAACTTAGATCTGAATTTAAGTTAATGCTTAACTGGTGGAAAAAGACAATTCTCCTGTGAGGTCTATCTTACAGGTATGCCCAATTATCTAAGAGACTGGAAAAGGTTTTTCATTTAATCTAACAAGCATGTTTAACCAAACAAAATTAAATCTTACTTCTAACAAAGCACATCACTTCTCTAACGCAGCCTTTATGATTTCAACCTTGTTTCTTCTTTCTCTGCCCTACAGAGGGCAGAGAAAACGCTCCAAACTAAGCCAAAAGTTTCCCACAAATACATGTCCTCTGCGTCTGTTGTGGTCAGAGACAGCTGTGCACATAACACAGTCCCACACATCTATCCTGTGTCAGCAAACAGGCTGCATTGATCCTCAGTTTCAGCATTTGGGACCACAAATCTGGCCTGCAGTCACATTTGCTGCCTTCACCTTTCCTCAGTATCCACCATCTGTTACACATTTTAATTATCAGGAATCTTTTAACTGAATTAGCAGACTTTAGGGTCAGGCCTTTGGTGAATGCTTTTTTCTGCTGAGATTCAGGGAGTTCAGACTTACAGGTTTTTCTGCTCCTACTGTTCTTTCAGATGGACCTGCATGAATAGTTCTCTTCTTTCTCTACAGATTACTGCATAGTTTATTTTGAACTACCACAAAATTCAATTATCCCAAAAGATCTTTCATCCGTAGAACTATTCATCTTTTAACTCCTGCCACATTTTTGGAAGAAACCTTCTTACCCTCAAACTTATTAAACATTTGCCACAATGGCAAGATCACAAAAATATCTATGTTGTCATAAAGCTTAAAAATCCACACATCTTAGTGAAATGATATGCAAAAAGGCATTTGAAGGGCATAAACAAGACACTGCAATGAATAGTGACAATGTGCATAAGTGTTTTCAGATTCTAAGCCACAGCATTTTTGATGTTGTATATTGCAGTTGTAAAAGAAAGCTGGTTCTTAAGATTAAAATAATTATTTCAAAATAGTAAGGAATGCCAACTCTATCATCCATTATGCCTCCTAAACAACCAGGTACAGCAGGATTAAAAGTACACATCAGAAGTAAACTCAGGAAAGGCAGTGTGGGTGTATCTTCAACTCAAGGAGTAGATCAGATCTCAGACATATGCAAGCCACAGAACAAAGTAATTCCAATCATGTTTTGTTTTTTAAAGGCTTTCCACACACAGTTTTACATGGTTAAAGAGACCTTCCTTAAGAAAACAAGGTAACTATTCATCTGTGTTTATGATGAATTTATATCTGACATCAACATGTTTATTGCATCTTTCATTAGGTATATTACCCTTAATAAAGGCCTCTTACCTGAATTACAAAGGCTTTGCAAACACTTAATGCACATTAAGATAATTCTAGAGTTCTCCTGAAGGAGCAACCTAATCTGATCTACATGTACTGTTCTTCAGGACAGACTCCACCTAAGTCCTGTTTGATCAGAACTCTTTCACAGAATCTGAAAGTGGGTAATGTCTTCCCAAGAGTCAGAAAAATTCTCATTAAAATGTGAACTTCGGGCACAATTCTCTCACAGGGCTTTAATTTCTCACTGCATGATCACTGTTCCACATGTCACCTTATTTCAATTTGAAACACTTCCTAATTATCTTTTTATCTTGTTAAAGGGTGAAAATTTTCCAAGTAGTACTTTCCTCTGGAGACTTCTTTCCACCAGAGAGGCTCTGTTAATATGTACAGTCTGATTTGCTGTCCTTTTGAATTGATCTTGGTCTAAGGCTATTTCTTTGCTACAAGCAAGCAGGTAGGCTAGCTATAAAATAGCATCATTCCAATATTTTCCTTTCTTCTTCTCAGATCTTCAGTATTTAAAGCATATTTCCCCTTGCATACCTCTTCCTTCTTTAAAACTGCAGTATCTCATGGAAGCTTTCCACATACACTTGTACGTGCCACTACTTTCACATCAGCCTTTTCACTATCAGACAAGGAAGCTTTCAGGTTGAAAAAAAGAAGGAAACAACATCTACTATGTTTTTTTATGAGCCCTAACAATCAGCTGCTAGACTTCACATGGTCTCTGCCACAAAGCTCGACATCCACAGCTCCTCAAACTGAGGAACAACAAAAGATGTAATTGGCCTTCAATATATGAACTTTATCTTGATTTCCAAAATACAAGTTTAAATCAGTACCTACAGTTCAGCCGCAGTAAGTCTGCATATCACAAGTCTCAAAACTGAGAGAAATGTATTATTTTTAAGATATAACAGATTGAGTAACATGAATTAATTATTCAGACCCTTGCTGAGAACTCAATACAAAGTACTGAACAAATAAGCATTACAGTCTTAAATCTCAAGATAACTCCTCCATTCTGTGGAAGAACCTACCCACCAATTTGTCATCAAGCACTTTGGAAACTTCTTCTTAGTACTACACTTGTATGAAACATCTACATTGCCAAAATAGCCTTACACCATGGCACAGTTCCTTGCCTGGCAGTGGCAGACCTCATGCTATGGACTCTGTTGCTTGCAGAGACCAATTTGTGTGGGATCTATTAACATTCATCCTTCGTTCTGAAACGCCAGTGTACAGTTCAATTTTATATTTATGAGCACTATTCCAAACAAGCAAAAAGGCCTCCTGCTGCTTTCTGCAGAATGAAAGCATGTGTCTGACAGGAAGCAAAGAAAGCTATTTCAGGATTATCCATGTGGCTCAAAGTTAAACAGGATTTCAAGATGAAAATGTAGCAGATCTGTAAAACAACATAACACCTTTATGCTTTTCAGGAGTATTTAATATGCAAAACCATAAATCCGTATAATTTGCTAGCTTAAAAAAAAAAAGCAAAACCACTTCAGTTTGAGATCTTTGGTAGCAGAAGCCTCACTTCTTTAAAAGAAAGGACCTTCTTTAGAAGACAAAGATCCAGGTTAACAAAAGGTTAATATCTGTCCCCTGACAGAGATCACTATCTCCCCATTCCAGTGGCTAACGTTTCAGGGGCTACAACAATTGAACCATAGGAAAGCCATGACCAGTGTAATGTAATAGTTGTATTAGTCAGGCAGATCATTTTACATCGCTGGGTATTCTGAAAGATCCCATGAGGATTCCAGATGTAAATTCTTGATGAAAAAGGAAATGATAGAAGTGTCTCAAAGATTTATTTTTACTTTCTGTACAGCACAGTGAGCACATGGTAGAATAACGAGTCCATTCATTCATAATTGCAGATGTTTTACACATCTTGCTGAAACATGTGCGTTAATGTGTTATATGGAGCTCTCTCTTCTGTTTCCAAAGTGTTAGGATAATTATTCTTTGATTTGCATGTTTGAAGTGTATACATGTGTGCATAAACTCTTCTGAGCTCCTGTTCCAGTTATCACTGTTACAACTTGTGTCAATCACAAATCAAATCATCTCCTGCCTGGAAGGTAGGGATGCTGCACAGTTATTGATACACAGCCACACAGCTCACTCTCTGAAAGGTGCTGGCCAGGCAAGGAAAGGAAGGCACGAGGGCCCGTTCCTGAGGGCTACACAGTGTGAACCTCCTCACCCATGTTAGCTGATAAGGCACCTCATATAACATGGATACTTATACCACCACTGGGAGATTACTTCCAGTCCTTCTGGAAATCCCATAAGCTAGCTGGTTACTACACACAAGTCTTTCATAGTACTCAAAGATGCTGCCACAGATACTATTTCAAACAATGCAGAAAACTACTAAGCAGCAAGAGAAAAGGGGCTTGGTTGTTTGGTTTGGTTTTTTTGTTTTTTGTTTTTTAAATCAAGTATTAAAACCCTTTGGATTAATATTATTCATTCTCACAGGGTTTTTTTTTTTTTCCTTGTGAGTCTCACTCCCTCTTCTTGTTCTTTCTCTTTCCCTGTGCTCCAAATCAGCAAGAGGGTTTCCCTCTAAAATGCTGTGTTCTCTCCAGGATTATTATCAATCCTTTATTGTCTTGATATGCTTCCAAAGGCATTCCACCTCTAACCACACTGTGCAAAAGATTAATCTTTACATCTATTTCAGTCCTGCCAGCTCTCTCTACTCAAAGGTGCTTTGCCAATGTATTTATTTATTAGTAACAATAATATCTCCATTCAGGGGATTACTGCATCCCATTTCCCTTACTTCTTGTGATCTTTTCACACAGAGATAACTTCTATGAAAGATTTCAACCAATACTTTTTAAACTTCAGCACCTCTGACAAGTCACTAAAGAAGAAATGTAAAAATAAAAGGAGCTGCCTAATTTTCAGAAGTCCCAAGCCCTTCAGCCTCTAGTGAATATAACATTTGTTTTGTCCCTTCAGTTGCTGAAACCAAACTCTACTCTAGACTCAAGGGCTCAACCAAAATGCAAGCTGGATCACATCAGTCAACTTCACTACAAAAATATTTTATCAACTAAAAAAATTTAAATTTCAACCCAGATCACCCCAGTATATAGAGTTTCATGGTAGAAGAGATTAACAAAAATAGCAGTAACCCCAGAGCATTGCAAGGCCTAGACCAAAATACAGACACTGAACAGGGTGAAAGTAAGTTACTGAACTACTGATGACCAAAGAGTGAAATCATAGATGTACTAGTTTGAAAACAAACCAGTGGGAGGCACCAAGTCAGAATAACAATTTAATGGAAATTAAAGAAAAGGGGAAAAAAAAGTAAAAGAAAACACTGGTTCAAACTGACAGAGTCAAGATACAACCTGACACCCTGTTAGGCAGGGTGGTGGTAGCAGTCTGGTAGAATGGTGGCTGCAGTCCTCTGAAGCAGTGATCCTGCAGTAAAAGAGTCTGCTCTTCCTCAGGAAGTCCAGTGGTGGCTGTGTAGCTCCTGTCCTCTGGAAATCCAGTGGGAATGGTTGTCTCTGGTGGTCAGAGTCCCAGATTATATCCACGATGGGATGCTTGGTTCCTCCCTCTGGGTGGAGCATCTCACAATGGGGTAATGAGTCATGAGGCCAAGTGTTGATTAGGCTCATTAACAGAAGATAGTCCGGAGGGAGTTATCTCTGAGTCAGGCGGCAGGACAATGATGGGCAATTAACAGCAAGATAGCCTGGGGGGAAGAGGCAAGGAAACACTGCCCCACCTGATTTCAACGGCTGATGGGGATGGTAATAGAATACACTGCAGCCCAGGACATTAGAATATACTGAGTTTGAAGTGACCCATCAGGATCACGAAGTCCAACTCCTGGCCCAGCACAGGACACCCCAAAAATGCCACCATGTGCCTGAAAGTGTCATCCAAACACTTCTTGAACTCAGGCATGCTTGTGGATTGGTTTTCATTGGACAATATAACACCTCAAATCTGCACTTTGTTCCCATTCCAAAGTTTGTTTCAAAAACAGTATTTTGCCTTTGATTTCTTTTCATGTTACCACTCTCACCATAGCATGAAGCCTGACACATTAGGAATGAGTGGAACTATGTGGTAATTTGAAGAACTTTGCACAAGCTTGCTCCAGTAAGAGCCTGGCACACAGTGTGACAGCCCTCATAATTACCTTACCACAAAAGCACAAGAAGGACTTAAAAGGCTACAAAAGGGTTGGGACTTTTCTTTTTCTCCTAAGATATGTGTTTCTCAGGATGAAGGAAAAAATAAATCATTGGGTAATAGTGCAAGAGAAACTCTTGAATACTACAAAGAAAATTGTCAGCTTGATCTTCATCATGAGATCCCTGAACATCCTGGTTAGGTTTGATACCACAACAACAGAGACACAGAAGGTCACTTGCTGCCCAACCACCACTTTCCTCTCGTGTTGGTTAAACTACTGGTTGGATCAAAAAAACCTCATAATTATGAAAAATACAGTTCAAAATCTTCATTATTTAGCCCAAAAACTATATCAGGGGAGCTGAGCTGGCAGTCCCAGTCCACAGAACTTGCTTGGACAAAGCTACCACATGACAACAGCAGTGGACATCAACCTGAAATGAGAAGAAACCCTTCTTGCTATGTCCTCTTTCATACAAAACAATTTCTTTTAAATACTCAAAGTACTTAAAATGTTTCCCCCAGGTTGCCTTCCACTTTTTTAAATAAACAAAGAGAATAAAACCCCACATGAGCACAACACAGGTGCTGCCTGATGCTCAGGGTACATCTCATCCCCATGCACTTGCTCAGCCAGAGAGGAAGGGAGCATGAACAGAAGGTGAAGCGCCCACAGCTCTGATGATTAATTCCTTCAGCACGAATGGATGTGACAGTGTTTGTGCAAGTTATGTCCAGTTCCAGGGGGAGGCAGGTGAAGCTGTGCACTGAGGGATAACAGAGCTCTTATAAACGGTGTAGGAGTCTATAACAAGAATATTCTGGTGTGTTTTGACTGCACTGACAAGAGTTTTGCTGTGTGGACTGCACCTGAAGCCTTTCCTTTTTGGGGAATAGCAGCACATTTCTTGGTGTTCTTTGAATGTTCTTTTTCTTTAAAAAAAAAAAAAAAAAAAAGAAAAAATCCCACCTGTGGATATTTACCTATTCTTTTAAATAGAGACCTGCATTTGCCACACCCACCTCATGCTCTGCTTCAAGATTCCAATTTACTTGATTCCTCTTAGTTTAACCAAAGGCAGAGGGAACATAACTGGGTTTTTGCACAGATACAGAACTGTTCTTTTCCCCACACCGAGTTTACATTTAGTTAGCCTCAAAAATTACTTACAGCAGAAAAAAAGGATGTTTTGTGTTATTTAACTAGAGAGGAACATACTTAGTTATTGACATCTCAACTTCCCCAGGAAAGGAGTAAAAACATTTTGAAGTATCCACGCAAAACAAGTTGGCCCAATCTGTCACCAAAACACTGTAAAAAGCAACTTTGATCTTTGAGTATTTTCTAGCACATTCTACCCTAGCTGTAGACCCCACATATTTTTTTATGTAGTTTACAGCTATGCACAGGTCATCACTGGAGAAAACTCCCGTTAGTGATGGATATATGCTGACATTCTCATTCATAATTGCTGCATCATTATTCTTGCTGGAACACAGGTAAAGTTTATTTTTACCCTGTAATTTCTACCTAGCCAGAATGAGTTAAGAGGCTTGCACTTATAAAGTGTACAGGATACAAAATGAATTATAAGCATGTCAAAGTAAGAAAGGGAATTAGTGATGATGGTTGCATCTCAGAAGAGCTTCAAGTTGAATTCACAAAGGGCCTTATTTGAACTTTATACAAAACCACACGAATCTGAAATTGGGGTGAACGTAGAAATACTATCTGTCAGTCTCAACCCCATTCTTAGCATTCCATCCAGGAGAGAAATACCAGGAATCTTATTTAGATTTTTGCTATTTCTTCTTCTAATCACTGCTGAAGCTGGAAACTGCAGTGTAAGACCCAGGCAAAAAAAAAAGGAAAGTTACAGAAACATTTTGGATTTGGGATAGAGGAGCCATGTGCTAATTTCACACTCAACATACCAGGGTTTATTTACCTAAAACACATAACTGCAGTATGCAATGGTCCCTGCAAAGAATGAGAACCCAGCCATAGACTGGGGGACTCAAAGGCCTGGAGGGTTGGCATGGAGAACAAGTTACAAGGCAAAAACCCCACAAATCCACATTTTTGGATAATTAAGCTATTGCAGGTTTTCATAAGCGTGAATGCTCTTAGGACGCCTGATCTGAGCTATTAGCTCATAATGCAAAATTTATCATATCATAATGCAAAATTTAATTTGCACAAACAGTAAAGATCTTCTTTTCCTAACAAATTTTTTGTGACTAAAACAGGGTGGAGTACAAGAAGCACATTTGCCATGAAAAGTCATTTTTCACCCATGTGAAAGAGTCAAATTTTCCCAATGTGGTGATTAAGCAAAAATGAATGATTTTGCCTGAAGGATGCAATTTTTTTCACTCTGCCATAAAAAACATCAGCCATTGAACTTATAACAGATTTTGTCTGGACAGATAATTTTTTTCAAGATTAGAAATTTTTAAAAAAAAATCAAACCCTTGAAAACATACTTTTTTTTTTTAAATAAATGGTGATAACATGAGACACAGAAAACTGAAGGGGTTTCAGTGGGGTTTAAGAGTTCTGTATGCTTTGTACATCACATTTATGTTAAAAAAATAAACATCTATTATGCAAAACCTAAGTTATTCTGCACATGACACTGCACTAGGCAGGCTTCGAATTTTTTTCTTGAATACTAAAATTTCATGTGTTGCAAACACTAAAGCAATGAAACAGAATCTACAGAAGAAAATGGAATTATATTGCCTTAAGCATTATGGAGTCTGCATGCTGTTCTTTGTTAAACAAGCACCATATACTCCCTTGTCTGTCAGGGCTCCCATTTCCAGCACTAGTTCAGCACTGCCTCTCTAAGTGACACATAGCAAGGAAAATAAGGTTTTCAATGAAGCCTCACACAATTAAAATGTTAAATATTTCACACACTATTCTGATGTCTGCAGGAGGTAAAGCTTCACAAGGAGCTAACTTATCCTCCACAGCCAAAGGAAATGAAGCAGTTTCAGCCATCAGATGACTTACCTCAATGCATGCTCCAAAGAGATTCACAGGCTTTAATATGAAAAATAAAAAATAATAAAGAGAAAGGGGGTGATGGAGGCCGTATTACAAAGAGAACAGCTCAGTCTCATTTGACAGGCAGTAACTATGGTTCAGACCGTACAATCGATTTTTCAGCTGAACACTTCTTTGATTTCTATGGGGAGTTTAGCTTAAAAATTGATGAGAAAATATGTCCTTACTAAAACAACCATTTTAGGAAAAAAAACACCTCTCAGCTGTATAAGTTACACTCTTGTTCCCACTGAAAACTGACAAAACCATCTATTACAGCAGAACAACATCCCTTCAAGCCCCAATTTTTAAGAACTCTTAGACCCGAAATCTACTTTGCCGAATAGGATAAATGCAACTGTTTGCAAATAAAGTTTGGCACATTCCTAAGAACTTGTAGGATCAGAATCCAAGTTGTTGGTCGTATTTTCAGTGTCACTTCCATCTCCCTGCCTCCTTAGAGCTACAAGGCATAGGTGAAGTGCAACAGAAGCACCAACAAAGTACGCACAAAGATGCAAAATTTATATCTGCGCTATCTTCCTAACAGTGAAGCGATCAAGATGCTGCAATACCCTCACAACGACGTGCTCTAGAGCGCTTGGGGGTGTGTGGGATGCCGGCAGGACTGTGGCCCGGGAGCCGCGGCGGTGGCAGCCCGATGCCGGGAAGCTGCGCGCACCGAGCGAGCCACAGGAGGGCCGCACCAGCGCATCCCAGCGCATCCCAGCGCATCCCCGCTGCCCGGAGCCCGGCCCCGAACGGAGCTGCTTCCGACGGGAAACCACACAGCCGCCTAAGCAGGGGTGTCTAAACAACACGCAAAAGCTCCAGTAAGAGAGGATTTTGAAGTTTTCGCAGCGGTTAATCAGAGGAGCAACTTACTGAAGGATTTCACGCGTCGCACCTAGCGGTCCTTCAGTTTTAAAACAAAGGATCGGTGTCCTTGCCTAACTTTACCTGTAACTGCCTGCAAAAGTAAGGTGACATTTCCCCTTTCGATGTCATCCAGGAGATTTTCTGTGTGCAGCACCAAGGCTGATGTCTAAGAGCAATTCTGCTTTGCAGTTATTACACACTGTTTATAACTGAGCAACATTTAAAGGCTTTGCTCAGTCCAAGTCCACCCTCTGTCCTCAGCTGAACACAAACATGACACACTTTCTCCCATAAAGTCCAACAACAGAGATAAGGCAAGATATGAAACCTACTGAAGTCATGAGGGTCAGAGAGTTGGAAAGTTAACAACATGACAGCTCCACACGCAGCAAAATGTTCCAGATTAATAATACCTTCTCTGGAGGAAAAAAAAACCTAAACCAAACAAACCAAAACTATGTCTTTGATTTTTCCAACCAATTTGCAAATTCACAGAATAATTTTTCATACCAAAAAAAAAAAAAAATTAGGGAGCAGGGGTAAGATGATGGAACACACACATTTTGGAAATGTCTGGTATAACAATCATAGTTTACAATCCAGGTGTTTAGGATCCTTCCCCAAAAAGCTGAATAATCTTGGTTCAAAATTATCATTAACTTAGTCCAGGCCCTTAGCACAGAGAACAAAAGGGATATTCCACTGCAATCCTCAAGGTTTCACTCAGACAACAGTACTCAAGTTTCTCCATTTACTTTTCCAACCCTGCTTTTCCACACCTTTTTTCACACAAGCTCAAAGTCAAGCATTTAATTTTATTCCAAATAAAAGCTGTGTTTTTCAGAGTTTCTGCCAGAATGGCAAAGTCAGCAGGATCTTGACAAAATGCAGCAGGAATTTAAAGAGTAAAGGCAGAGTATCCCATCACCTGCACAGTGCTGATAATGACAGCAACCAAGCTGGAGAACCACTTGGAATATTTAATCAGGCTGTGGTACAGATTAATTTGATATTTTCTTTAAAGTGCTTTGAACATGAAGAGCATAAATTAAGTGTTTTATCTTCAGCCTCATCACCACCACTGTGCCTCATCCTACCTAACGGTGCAAGGCAGCTTCTGGTGAACTTCTGGTGTCACACTGGGCTGTGACAAGGGAGAACTGGTTCCAACAACATCCCAAACCCCTTATCTGCTGTCAAGCAAGTAACAATTGATGGCTGGGTATATATTTGTAAAAGTGTTCACATCAGCCCAGCTGTGCAATTCCTAATGTATTCTGGCTAAAAATTAGATCCGTACCTAACAAAAAAAATTTTAAATCTATTATTTTTATTAACTGTGACTTTCACTTTCAAAGCATCAGCAGCTGTGACAGCACCCAAGAAATCAACAGGTCCCTTTGGTTAGTGAGGTTTCATATACAAACATTGTAACCCCTACAGCAGTTTGGGTAGATTAGAGGACACTAGCATCCAATGACTGTTTAACACCTCCCTTTGAAAATCACTTCTGCCAAAAGAGTATAAGAACAACACAGAGCAATTATTTTACTTATCCATCATTGTTAAACCAAATTCGGACAACAGTACACCACAGCAAGTGGTATCTTCAGTCTTCAATTAACTCTTGAAAAAGCAGCGTTCACTTAAAGGGATGAAAGGAGAGAAAGATTCAGACATTCTGCTGTCCAAGTGCACATTCAGTGATCAGGAAATGTGATACAATTACACTGTATTTAAAAAAAAAAAGCATTATTTTTCTTCATTCAGAGGCTCTGTCTTCTAACTACATACTCCAAGACAAAAGGCTAGGAGAACTCAACTCAGTTTTGCAGTGCATCAAAATGCCTCAATACTCAAGTACAGCACATGGACCTGCCAGGACTATGCATTTTTCTGCAGCTTCTGAGGAAGTGAGCATTTTCACTAGTAATAGTCACATTCATCTCATATTCCACCAAGAAACAGGCCTGCTGTTTAATCATGCTGTTTGAAAACACATCCTTGTGTGTTTTCAAAGAACACCTTGCCCTAAGGATGCAATACAGAGAACTGCATTGAGAAAATGAATATTCTGTCAGCAACAGAAAAACTTGGGGATGAAAGCAAACATAGGGAAAGAGACTGGAACTGCCAGGGTACCCCCATAGCAGACATGCTGTGCAAATACAACACCTGGCAAGTGTTTGAACCCCCACCTGTGGTAACAGGGAGAACACATCTGAGGAACCTCACAGAATCTGGAACAACTCCTAGATACACATTTAAACAATTAACATATGGATCAAAGTGTGTATTTGTATCAATTTGACGTGTTAAGAATGATACAAAGCTGACTTGCTTTCTTGCTTTTCTCGGAGGAAAGAATCAACTCACCTTCTCATCCTGCTTCTTTTCCTTTTTTTGTTTGGCTTTTCCTCATAACAACCAACACTTAAATAAAACAAACACGCAGCTACCATGAAAGATTAGGAAGGGAACAGCACACTTGCCACGGAGAAACAAGGTGCAGCAGTAGGAACACCCTAGTTAGCACACAGGAGACAGAGTAAAGAATCACAAAGTCCTTCAGTACCCTTGTCATAAATGCTTTCAGGCATCCTCTTATTTTATAAATAACTTCACATAGGGATGCACAGGCCTTTATGAATTCATCCTCCTGTTGAAAGGACAGTATCCTACAGCAAAGCTCTGTGACACAAGACCCAGAGAATGTACAGTAATTCAGAATTTCCTTTGATTTATATCCAAATAAATTGAAGCAGATTACAGATAAATTACAATTCTCAAAGTCAAAGAAAAATTCTGAAGCCTTTTTCCAGAATCTGCTTTGTGACTATCCTAAAAAAATGCTAGAGGATTTGCCATTGCATTTATATGCTCTTTTTAAAGTGGCTTATTTCATTAACTGTCTTAGAGCTGAGGGAGCACATGAGTGTGCACTTCATTCCCTCTGCTCAACAGCCCCTCCAAAATTACTGATTTCATAAGGCTGGTAATTTAGCTGGAATTTCAACCTCAAAATCCATGAGGGAGGCCTAAACATAAAAGACTTTACATTAGATCATTCTTCCTGGCAAAAGCTCCAAGGTTTTCCATGCCTGGGAAGTCTTCCATTTCAAAACACAGGAACTTTTCAATGGAATATCAGCAAGGTGGTGATGGCACTGTTGAAGCAATAGAACTCTTGAAGACTTACCACCAGCTTTTACATATAAACATGGTGTTCTGCACATAAATCGAGAGAGACTTCAATGGAAATGTTTGCATTTCTACACAAGTCTCCTTGGTGAGTGATCTAGCCTGTCTCCAAGATCAAAGAGACATGCATTAACATCTTCTGGCTTGCAGAAGAAAACACACACACAAAACCCACCCATAACTCAAAGTAGAGTGAACTACAGAAAAGCAGCCAGGGAAAACAAGAGGAAACAGATTGGATAAACCAGATCATCCTCTAGAAACAGGACTAAATACAGATGCAGATTAGCCTGGCAAACAATATTTCTAGGAAGTGCTGATATGTCACTGTATTGCCAAAATTAGAAAAACTGTGTAGGAAGCAATTAGCTACTGTAGCTTCTCCCTACTTAAAATGATTGTTCAAGGCTATATTGTAATATGCAGTTGGCCATACCAATTCAGCACATAAATGCTGGCATGAAAAATGCCATTTATTCAATCTCAACTTCAAAAAAAAATCAAATTGAGTTGAGAGAAATAACAGTTCTTTCCTTGACCCATTCTGCATTTACACTCCAATTCTATTCCCAACACGCAGCTTTGCTGTGCACATTGTATGTGCATCCTCCACAATTAGAGCTTTGTTTGAACCTCCCCCCTCTTTCCACAACTCTCTTGGTTAGATCAAAACAGTAGAGGCAAAAACTGAACATGCCTGGGGTGCAGGAGAGAACAAGAAAAATTATTTAGTGAGGTAGGCTAATGGTGGTGGGGAGAAAGGGGGCTGATTTTCACATCTCAAAACTGTTAAGCCTGCAAATATTACTGAAATCACATCTGGGAAAAAAGCTCTGCTTTAAGTAAGTTCACCCATGAGTGTTGCTAAGCAATGGAGAAAAGACGAGTTAGAGTGCCTGACTTTAGGATGAGGAGGATGGATAGAAGATAAAGTAAGGCTTCTACATAGAGCTTTATTTAAAAAAACTTTCAAGTTCTTTGTTTTTATTGCCCGTCTTCCAAACTACTTGTACCGTGATTAATCATGTCTCATTCATTATCTATCCCAAGGCACACCCAGCACAAAGAGAGGTGCTGCATCCTGGAGCAGTGGCACAAGCATTTGCGCACCAGAACTGCCAACATCTGTCTCTGGATTTAACAGGTAAGAGCAGGAGAAGCTGTCCTGATGCAAATACTATAGAATTTAATGTTTATATTTTAAAGAAATACTGCAGATACTTCTTTTTATGTAACTTAAACTATGCATTGTGTAGGAAATAAAATACTTGTGATAGCTACAGCTTGTTCTAACTCTATTCTTATGCTGGTAGTTGCAGAAAAGTGAAGTATTTTATCTTATGAGATCAATAAATGTCATATCTTCACCTTACTTAAATGAAGTTTTTCTGTCCACTCTCTACTGGCATCTTGATATTGTAAAAGTTTCTTGTTCTGCTTTAGCAAGATTACTCCCAATCCTTAGGAAAGCAACTACACATTTTCAGCTGTAGACAAATACATTGCCTCATATTGCTTCCCAGAAAACATTTGTTGCCTTGTTCAGCTAAATGCCTCCATAAACTATAGCATGTATGTTTGTGAAGCATGCATTATTGGAACAGTAAATTGAATTCTTTGATTCATTTTTACATGGCAGCAGTATTTTTCTTTTTTTTTTCAATCATCATAAATACCCTGGAATGCTCATTTCTTTATTACTCAGAATTATATTCCATATGCTAAGGCATTTGCAGCCTCACAGGGCATTTCATAGGCATTAAACTTTTACCGTATACCTGTCTTTTTAACATTTGCTAATAACTCATCTGGAAAGAGAGTGACAGTTGTTGCTGAGTAACAGATGTCTGCACACACAGCATGAACCAGGAGCATTTCTCAGCCTGAGATCCTAGATTATGATTAACTACCTAGTCAGTGTTCTAGTTAGAGATATTATGAAGGCCTTTCCCAAAACTCAAGATATTCAAAACCTATCACTTCCACAGCACTCCAGCAGTGTTCCCTGCACATGGGATGCATTTCCCTGACAGGCAAATGGCATTTAACAGAATGAATAATAGAAACTAATTAAGAAGATTGAGTGTTGTAATCACATTTTTTTACTTTGTACACCTTTAACGTTTTCAAAGGCAGACTCTGACCCAAACATTGTCAGCTCAAAGAAGCACAGACACTGTACAAAGGCAAATTAAGCCACACGCTGAAAAAACAACCTACAAGATTTCCTCTTAAAGGTGGTAAATTAATTACTGAGACTGGAAAGTTTCCCATGCCTAACACACAAAACGGGTCACCCCTTGTACTATATTTTATTTACACACACAGTCAGAAGCAAATCTATGGGCAGTTGCTGTAGAGCTAAACTGACACAGTCAAACCATTTTTCATCCTCCAAGAACTCATCCAGGCTGTCTGAAACAAAGTGATCAAGTGGAAATATAGACCAGGATGGAAGACAGACACTGTGGACAACCCAGCAGTTATCAGTTTCATATAGCAAACCTCTTGAAACAGATGACATGTAGCAAATGCACAGAGATCCATCATCTTGCATTGCCTAATTGACTTTTTTTCCCCTTTTGCTTTTTCTTAATGAAAAGCAGGGAAGGAGAAAAGAAGAAATCTTCCCTATCAGCAGCAGCAGGGGTTGCTGCAGCAAGATGATAATTCCCTCCTGCCACTCTGCTGACAACCACCAAGCTGCACAGGAGGAGCAAAGCATTTTAATCACACAGTTGGAAAATGCAGCACTTCCTAGAGCTTCACCTTACCTTGGCTGATTTACATTAATTTAGGATCAACTGGCTTTCAGTGGAATAATGTTATCTGTGGAAGATAACAGAGGAGGAAAAATTGGGTGTAATTTCTAGTTTCCCTGTGCATAACAGGCAAGGATCTATGTATATAAACAGCTTTGGAGCATCTTAGATAAGCAAGGACTATTGAATTCCTTAAAGCACAGTGCAAACTTGGGGGCTCCCTAGTTCCATACTGTTTCATAAGTGCCATATTCCAAATGCACATCATTAAAAGGATAGAAAATACATTAGCAACCAGCAAGTCAGGGTCCAATCCAGTGTCCACTGAAGCCATCAGAAATCCTGTGACAGAGGCCTAGAGGTTTTGGCCCTGGTTCTTTCATCAGATTATCATTTATAACAAAGGCAGCCCCATAAGGGGCTGCTAAGATAAATGCAAATCTTGTGTCAAAGACAGTCAGACACCCCCCAAAATTAAAAATTTGAGCACACAGCAGCTTACAGGCAGCAGCTTTGGGCATGTGGCACAACATCTGCTACAAAAACACTAGAAAGCAGACCTGCGGCAAACTGGACTGGTGCCAGCTCTCGAGATTATCCCCCCTCCAAGGCTGTCAAGTAAATGGACAGATGGCAGCCGATGCACTCACAGGATAGTTATCTCAGTTAACAATCAAGTATGCTAAATGATTTCAGATTCACTCTGCACCAAGCATTGTACTTTCCAACGAACCATTAACACTGTGTCCTAATAGAAATATGGTTTGGTATGAAGGAACTGGCAGATCCTGTATTTTACAAGACAGTTTCTCTGGAACAATTTGTCAGGGAACATTAGATCTGCCTTCATGAATAAAGTGAGAATCTGCCAAGTTTGCCAGGCTGGGTTTGTTCATCATTTTAATTCTACAGTGGTTGAAGAATGAGGGTGGAAACAAACACGAAGATGCAGGTCAGTTCCCCATGCAAGCTGCTCGCAGGGACGCACTCAGCGGAGAGCAGCAGGGATGGTAGGAGCTCATGGGATATCACATCACAGCAGCTGTGCCCCTGCAGTGCTGCCTGCCTGCTGTGGGACATCACACAGGTCTCCTGCACAGGACAGCTATCACAAGCAGCCTGCTGGGTGACACACTTGTCACATGAGTGCACAGATATGAGGGTTCATCCCAGAAAAACTAATAGTTCTCAAGCTTAAATGGGTACAATCTGTAAAGACAATTTGGCCCTCATGCATCAAGGGGCCAAATAATGAAGTACTGAGCACTAGCACGTAGCATACAGGTGGACTTTTGGCCTCAGCATACAAGATATATCTTTAAATTCTTCCTCTTTATGGTTAGATATGATTGTCTTTAACAATGCGTGCAGGTTTAGTGACAGTGTTATTCTATTGATTTGCTTTTCCATAAATCAGCAGGGCAAGAAAAGCCCTTGAAAAAAATATTGGTTTCTTCTCCCACCTCCACCCACTGCTCCTGTTGCATATCCCTGTTATCCATCCACCCAAAATCCCATGCAACTAAACAGCTGGTCAAAAGTGTAATGGAATTTATTTATTACATATTTGGTTCCCATGACCATTTCATTCATCACTGTTGCACCTAATAAATACCCTGAGAAAATACACACGACCACCGCTTTTCTGCCTGCATTGGAGAAATCCTTCAGCAGAAAGCAGGAGAGAAACCCAAGAAAAGCAAGTGGAAAAGAAGGACAGGGAAGAGAGAGAACTTAGTTCGCTCTGTTGAAGGAGGTAGGAGTTGTGCCATGGATACCAGAAAAGCAGCACCTCACACTTCTTATCTGTTATCTCAGTTCCAAAGAGTAGACTGAAGAAAACTGAAAAATGTAAAGCATTTCTAGTGGGCAATCAACAAATTAGTTCCCTACGCAGCCAGGTAAGTGCCAGCTGGAGAGCAGCAGGTTCTGACTGGTGCTGTGAAGTCTCGCACTTTGGACTCACCCTCTGAACTCTCCCAGAGCACAGACCTCGTGCTGCTGCAAGTGCTGAGCCCAGAGAAGCTGCATGGCATGGTGCAGGGCTCCAGAAACTCCCCAGCAGTGCACCTGCCTGTGCTTGGGGTGAGGATCCTACACAGGTCTGCTCACTTCCCCTTTCTGCTGTGACACCGGTTTTCTTTAGAGATGCTTGCAGGGCATCACCGTAATTATACCAAGAAACTCAGCAACAGCAGCCAAGAGTTCACATCCACTGCTCTTCCAGTTGAGATGTGGAAAGGTGCCACAAAAATTCCAGGAGAGCAGGAGAAATCTGCCATTGCACTGAGCTCCTCAGCAGCCCTCTCTGCAGCTTCTCTCTCCCTTGAGGAGGCAATGCTGTGACTCCAGTGCGTGATCACCAGAGCAGGGAAGTCAGAGATGCAATTTAAAAGAATAAAGAGCAAACCAGTCAAAAATGGAGACAGAAGCAACCTCATTTTCTGGCTCAACTTTATGAAAATCTGATTAGACCTTAGTGAAATTTAATCTTTGCCTTCCAGACCTTCTGAGACAGCAATAAAGATCTTCTGAGCTCATAAAGTACCCAGAGAGAAGAGATACCACTCAACTGTAGGAAAATAGCTGAGAAAAATTATTTTTCTTGGCACTAATCACCAGGTAAATCTGCAAAAAACGTCATTTAAAAGTGAATAATAAAAAGCTACACATCATTATTTTCAAATACAAGAATACACTTTATCAAAGTAATAAAATAATATGAAAAAAGACAAGACAAATTTGCTACAGCAATAATTAGGAATGCCAGACATTCAGAAGAGAGTATTTTTTCAAATTGCTAAGGTATCTTCAGACTGGTATGCTACAATATTCTGAGTCTTAGAGCTGATTCTCCCATGAACCAGATCTCAGATAACAATTGCCGTGCTCACACACTCTGCTTTTTCTTTATAGCAGAGCAGAGTGTTCAGTTCAGCATCAGTTTGGTTCTGGTGGGGTGTGTGCTTCTGTAGTGGTCACTGCTCTTACACCAGTGGGCACAGGCTTTGGTGTCTGTCTATAATTTTGTGACACAAAGAAAGGCTCTGTTCACCGTGCCCAAAGACAGTCACACAGAAAAGTGCTGGAGTCAAATGGGGGGTTTGGTGTTGTACCAGAGCTGTGCAGAGGAGAGCACAGCTGCTTGTATCAGGATCTTGCGGCTTCAGGAGGCCAAGTTTCCTGTTTGGTGAAAAATGTTGAACAGTTTCTGGCAGAAATTCTTGGTTTTACATTTCAAAGAATGAGGAGGCTCTTTGAGTCAACTTATAGGAAAAGCCTTCTACAATGGGTTAGGCTATACTATAGGGAAATACGGATTGTGTTACTTCTGGACTATATTTGTAAGCCTGGTCTTGATGAGACTTGCTTCAAAGTATGAAAACACATGTTCATCTTGGTTTGAATCTGCTGCCTAAGGCAGTGGAAGGAGTTAAATTCATTAAAAAAGAGTTTTTTAAGAAGGCATGGATTTTTAGTCTCTTCAGGCTACATGGCATCCACAGAAGGGGGAGTGAGAAAATACCCAACAGCCCTATGTTTTCTGGAATAAAAATTCTGCACTAGGAAAAAACACATTCAATCCCTTATGGATGTAGGTGTGAACAAGCAGCAGAGTTCGATGCCCCTGGGACTGGCTCCCATCCAGAGGCTTGCTTACCCTGCAAGGGGGAGCAGGTGGCATCTTTGCACAGCCTCCGATTTCGGATTGCAGGTTATCTTGGGGGCAGCTTTAGCTTCTAGCCAGTACTCTGTGGGAGCCTCTTGGCACACACCATCTGGTAGGAACACTGAATCAGCCTTGGGTTGGTCCTGTCCTCTGGCTGAGGTGGTGAAAATACTGTACAAGTCTCTTCTCTGCTGCTATGTGCTGCTTCAAATGACCTTTTGGCTGGGGACTCTGAGGGGTTGGCCCATAGCAGTCTGGATCTAAATTGTTGTCCTTTGAAGAAGTGTTCTAGCACTGAGACGTGTTTTAAACTCCAAAACGGTGTTGTGATACTTTATTCCTATCTAAATCACCTTTTCTCCCCAGTCTGAAAGAGTATCATAGTTCTAGCCTCTTTCAGTGTTGATGATATTTTCTATCTATAATTGCCTTTTTCTTCTAGAATTTTCTTGTCTCCAGTGGTTTTTTGGGATTAGAAGCAAAGCTGAATACAGTTTGAAAAAGTGATACAAAACTTGGATGCCACCATGCAAGTTTGTAGTGGCACACACACCAAGGTGTGTTAGATTTCACTCTCTGCTCCTTGGACTGTTCCTCTGACTCATTTTTTCCTTTGTTGATGAACAGTGAGCTGACACTTCCACGGGTGGGTTCACAGGTTTCTTTTCTGAGTGGCAATAGCTGATCTAATAACTGTGTATCACAGTTGGATTGATTTCCCCATCATGCCTGCAGAGCATGACTTTGAAGTTACTGATGTTGAATTCCATCAGATAAGGCCTCCTGGTCTCAGCAAGACCCTTTGAGGACCGGCCAAGGAAACTTAGAAGTCACAAGTCAGGGAATAGAGTTATTTAGTATTTGAGTTGTTGGCTTTTGCTGTATTGCTTTCATCTCTTCACACCTTTGGGTTACTAAAGGAGTTGTCAAGAAGGAGTGGGGGGCAGACTAGATTAAACAGTGTTAGCTCTTCACTCCTTGGGGCTTCTAGGTGTGACTGTATTGGTGAAAAATGATAGATTTAATTCCTAAGCCCAGAGCAGGTCTGAGGATGTAGTAGTTTAGGGTAATGTTCCACCCTAGTGCGATATAGGGGTTAGGGGAGGGCAAGTGATCATGGAAAGAAGAACTTGGAAAGAAGATGGACCAAATGCAAGGGTCTTGGCACTGACCCTCTTAGAAAAGCCTGACTTGTTCTACACAAGTGAAGAAAACTTAAATCATTGTGTAAGTCTAATGACCTCATTAGGTCTCACTGAAAATATAAGACAAAACAGCAAGAAGCTAAAAATTGCTATTACTGCTAATATATTTTTAGAAGTTCTTAATTTTGTTGTGCTTCCTCATTGTGCATGGTACCTAGCCAACCCAGTGCCACAGGCTAAGATATTCATTAGTATTCCTATTTATCTTGGTAAAAATTAGTTACATTTGAAAAAGCATGTGCACAGGGTACATATAAACTGTGTCCTGGTGCTGGCAATTCTGTTGTTCATGCTTGTTAACTTTACTGTAGCCTCAGGGCTCTCATGCTGACTCTGTTAAGCACAAAGCACTGTAACTCAGAGTACTGTTTATGTGTTAGGCCTTTAAACTTTTCTTTACAAATATTTCTACTAGTTTTAATGTGTTCTCTACCTTGCAGCAGTTCTAAGTGTTCAAACTATACAACCAACACTCCCTCATTTCCTCCTCTTTTCCCAGTCTTCCTCTCTTTCTTAAATTTTAATAAAGAGATCAAAAGGGAAGAGATCTTATACAAGGACAGTGAGGTTGGTAATGCCCATGTGTAAATTGTTTCAGCACTTCTGTCTAGGATGGGGGAGGGAGACAAGTATTAGAAACAGGACAAATCTGTTATGGTGGTAGTGTATCACAGGTCCAGGAAGAGAAACTGAGATCTGCATCAGCTTCATTTCAGCAGTGCTGATTTCAGGAGAAAATCTACACTCAACCTTCATTAAATGTATTTAGACAATTTGTGCCGATTCTAAAATGAAGTGCCATGAGTAACAGGAGTCTGACTAGTGTTTATTTTGGTCAGCTTTAAGGGGGAGAGTTCCAGCACTTTTCACATGCCTTCCATGCAGGTTCATGGGAACTGCAGATCCCATAGCTCAGTAAATGTGAAAGCATCTTGCTGCAGCTTTGGTGGCTCGACTGTTGCAGGATACTTCTGACATGCTGCTGCTGAAGACACTGCTGCTGTTTGCTCTGCATCACCTCAGGCACTGCTGCTATCTGCCCAGTCAGGGAAGAGGGTAAGGATGGGCATGTATGGGCAGGAAGTGAAAGACTGTGGTGGGCTGGGAGAATTAGAACTGGAGTAAAAGGGATATGGTGTTGAGGTCCTGATTGGGGAAGGTGAGATATGCCATCAGGGAAAGGAAGAGGCTGGAGTTCAAGTTTGAGGATGAGGTTGGGGCAGGCAGACCCAGAGTTGAAAGAAATAGCAGAGAAACAGAAGATGCTTCTGCTTCTCTGCTCTATTTATGGCCTTTAATCTAAGAAGAGTTCTGTTTCCAAATCTGTCATACTTATCTCTAAACGACAACAGAAATTAAGTATCAGTGTAGGTGATTATTTCCAACTGTTTGTATACCCATCTGAAAGTTTTAGGGAGTCTTTTATCGCTTACTGCTTTGAATTGCACCTAAATTTGCAGGACCCTGTGTTACACTGCATCTTCTGGAAGCTGATGTCAAAATGTCTTAGAGAGCAGATTTTGTGTTACCCTGTGGGGATGCAGTTTTTGCTACTGGTACACTCCAGGACATTCAGCAACAGTGAGGTGGAAACCTTTGTTACCTGAGTATTCAGCTTTTGACTTGGTTAACAGTTGTGATTTGAAGGATTGATTTAAAAAAAAAAAAAAATCATCATAAACCCCACTCTTCCTCTCCCCTTGCCTTAAAAGAAATAATGCTTGGTAAGCCACCTTTGGAGGGCCAGTGACTGAAACTCGTGTCATTAGCTGATTTTTGAAAGCCCTGATTCCTAATTCCTAAACTGACAGAATACTGAGTAAGTGAAACGCCTAACAAAAATTAAAATGTCTGTCAGAAATATTGCAGCTTCCCCCTGTAGGAGGATGTTTTAAATGTGAAACTTCTCCTTTAAACATTCTGTGTGAAAGCTGCTTAAAAAAGAAAATGTTGAGGTAATATTGCTGTCTATTTTGAACATTTTTTAACCTTTCAGCTCTTGGTATGCTGTTATCTGTGTGTGAGATCTGCACTGTCTTGGAGAACGATGGTGGAAGGCTGAATGTGCGTCCATTTCTATGCATCTAAGGATTTAGTCACAAGCAGCATAGACAGTTATGTAAAATATATCCTGAGGAAAAGTTCTATAGTGTAACTCATGATGAAATTCTTTAAATAAAAATTTAAAATGTTTAGCTGAATCTTTCTGGTGATAGTGAGCTCTGCACCTCTATCCATGAACTCCAGAATCCTTTAATCTTTTGCATTTGCTGCATTTGCACCTACTTCAAAGCATTGCTGCAGGCGTTGGAAAGGATCCTGGCACTCGGTGGGAATAGGGCGGGGATGTGAAATTCTGTCATCACTTGGAAACTGCAGCCATTTCTGAAGTGCCAGTGTGATCTATCTTTACAAAAGGGCAGCAGCATTATGCAACTAATTTGGGAATATAAGGAAGCTGTCTGTATTGGCTGTAGTTTAAGAATGTTTTTTTTTTTTTAAAAAAAAAGAAAACAACCCAACTCTTTATACTGAGCAGTACTTGCCAATCTAAGGAGAGAGCTGAATATAGCATGGTAATGATTGCTGGGTATCTCTATGGGTAAATGCTAATTTACCTTGTGGTTTTGAAACCAGCTGTACGATGATGAAGCCTGGATGTCGCCCAGCCACTGATGTCAGGGTCGGGTGGCACTGGAATATAACAGAGGGTCCTGGAGATGAGCTGGAGAAGAGGGGGTGAAAGTTAATTTGAAGAGGCGGGGCTGTGTTATTTTTAATAAAGAAGTTAGTCTGAGTTTTAGCTGTTAGCACTTGTCTGTCAACTGATATTTTAAGAAATAAAATCTACTTTAGGACATGTTGTTTTAGGTGAGCTGACTTAGCATGGTGGAAGCTGAGGGTGGTGATGCCTTACAAGAACCAGTCTTATGCTCCTGACACCAGTACCCCAAACCTCCTGCTGACTGCTGTGGGAATGATCAAACTTATAATGAAAACATTTGTCCTGTTTCAAGACTGTTATGTCTGTATGAATACACCAAAAAAGCATGTAATTCACAGATATCTTGGTTTCATATTGCCTCATATTTGGAATAAAGTTCAGTCATAAGTCTCAATCATTAATGGCATCTGCTTACCCTGAGTTGTGCTTTAGCATATACATCTGCTGCTTTGACTTGCAAAATTGCAAGATAGTGCTTCATTCAAAGAATTTAATTGTGTAAGAAGCTGCAAGGTACTTAGATTGTGTTTTATTTTAAAGGCCATATTAAGAGTGTTCTACAATTAAGTTTCAAAAAATTAGACACTATAATGTGTTTTGAGCTGCTGTTATGGTAAAGAATCACAATTCTCGGGTTATAAAAAGTGACTAAGCTACTCCTAAAAGTGAAATCCAAATGCAGTATAGCTTTTTGTTTTGCAGTGTACTTAAGTGATGAATTCACATGGTGCTGGGAGCAGAAGGCGATTTCCAAGGTGCTTCCAAGGCTGGAGAAATATATTTGTTTATTTATACTCAATGAGTTTTCAAATAACTTGTACCACCAATCTCTCAGTAAAGCTGAATCAGTTGGAAGCATGTATTTTGAGGATGAAATGCAATTTAAAATGATGATTGGACCTCTAAGTTTTACTGTATTACTACAATAGCCCTGTTAGCTCTTAACATGGTGCTATGCATCAATACTCCCAATTAACAAACACCCTAATGCCAGAGGAAGAGCAGGAATCTCCAAGTAAGAGCTGGGAGAAATCATGGGTCATAGTGTGTTGTGTTTTTAAATTACAATGGCACACTCAACGACTGCAAAAAATAACCTATATATCTCTAAGTAATAATTTCCAGCAGAAATTTACCTCCAGTCTTTAATTGCAATTGGAAAGGGTAGAACTAGGCTGCCCTTTGATCTGTAGTTAATAAACTTGATCTTGGTTTACACTTCCTTCTGTTATGGCAGATCAAAGGCCAGTTAAAGCTGAGACCTTGGATTCTGCAAGTGTAATGTGATGTTGTTTTGTGCTTGGTGGTGGAGGCAGTGCTGTTTCCTCAAGGCAATAAGCTGGGGAGAGGTGGCTGTTGTTGAGCCTTTGTGATAACCACTCTGTGTTCGTGTTATGGATGCCCAAACAGAATATAGTGTGTTCATACCTTATGGCTTCTCTTAGTTGGAAGAGATCAAACAAACGGCAACAAAAAACCCAGCAGAAAACCAACTTACATATTGCCCGATGTTTTATTTTTATAAAACCTCTCAACAGAGATTGTAAAATCAATAGGCAATCTATAGTAATTGCAGTCAAAAAATAGTACATTCTTTACCTAAAAAAAAGTCATGACACAACATGGCCCATGGTGACATGAATTAATTTACATGTAGTACTAGACATGAGATTGTCCATGAGGAACACGTGTTCCTTCTAATTAATCTTGAATGTTGCACAGACTCTGACTTGCCCAGGCAAGAACAGATTGAGAATTATTATACATCTGTACAGTAAGAGATCAGAATACCATATTCATTCCAGTTTTCTAGCTTTTTTCCTAGCATAGATGCATTTTACAAGTATTTTAATTGCAATATTACTGAAGACTTTTTAATTGCATGTTTAAAATAGGATTTTAATCAGCAAACTTTATTCTACAGACATTCTGCTATGTACCCATATGCAACATAACCACATTTTTGTTGGATGGCTGCATGAGTTGTGGAGTTAGTAATTGGAGAATTCCATAAGCAACAATAAGGACATGGGGGAATCAATGTATGCAAAAATTAAATTGAGTTCCTAGATTATATATATGTGTGTGTGTATATATATACACACACCATCCTCTAGTTTTTAACTCTACTTAGTACATGCACATCATCCTCAATTATTTTGGATGTGCACATCCATGATTAGGATTTTTTTAGTATCTATTTGTTTTTTAATGTTTCCTCCACATATCATTGTCTGGTGTGATGTGATAAAAATGAGTTGGTTGGAGATGGCTGGTATATTATATGACTAAAGGAGAAGATTGCAAATACAATTTTACCACCTGTTCACACCTGGTTTTAACTTTTCTTTTGTTAATTCCCAGGATTGCTGTACTTTGGTAAGAATTGCTTGCTTTCTTTCCTGAAAGCTGCAAAAGCTGATCTTACTGGACTGTAAGCAGAGCATTGGAAGAATCTAAGAAACAGTGGTGTTGTAGGATTTGCTGGTTATGGGCTGTGCCAACAAAACCTGGCTTGTGGTGGGCTCCGCAACCCGAACGTAGGAAAGGTTTGGCTGTGAGACCCTCTGGGAATCCTGGGCACTGTAGGCACAAACCAAGAGGCCAAAACCAAACCCTTGGCAAATATTTCACCCCAGATGCTGAATGAGCAGAAGGGCTTCTTTTGGTGCCATAGCTGCTGCTGAGTTGGCAGAGAGGAATGACACCCAAAAATCAGCGTTTCCTGCAGTGAAAGGTTTCTGTTGATCTGTGCTGAGCACATCCAGGAAGCAGCATTTAGTGTGGCCTCTTGTTGGGGCTAAAGACACCATGTACTATCTGTCCATGAAAGTAAAAAACTTTTGAGGAAGGTCAAAAAGTTCTCATTTTTCTTTGTATCATGAGGCAATGCAGGAACAGCTATTGCAAGGAGACAGAGAAATGTGGACCCTCTGGCTGAGAATAAAAGACTGGAACTTTGAGCTTTGCCAGTTCCAGCTTAATGAGTGGTTTTGAAGCAAAATTGTTCTGGGGAAGGGCTGATAATATAAAAATATATCTGGTAGGTTGGTTTGGTTTTGCTGTAAATTTGTAGTAGGAAAAAAAGGAAAAAGAAATGTTAGCACTGTGGGATTGCTAGGAGTCAAATTTTCTGTCTCTTGACAGAAGAAAATGGAAAGCAAATGCTTCAAATACTGGTACAACACTTACTTGCTAATGCAGGCAGAGGAGGATCACCTAAAGGTTGCTTGACATTACCAGCCCATTGCTCCAGGACTGGTCCTGCAGATCAAACTTCAGCAGAAGCTTAGTTGTTCCTAAGGCATCCTGCACCATATACTTGGATTTTGTATGTCTAACCTCTTCCAGGAGACACCAGCTGCCCTGCCTTGGATAACAACAGGCTGTTAAAGGTTTCCACAAGTCATTACATTCAATTAATTCGAGCTTTGGGTTGGGGGGGAATTGGGGGAAGAGTGGGAAGAGGCACTTAGGTGACAGAAGCAGTGGGTCAGCTTGTACTCTCCTGGCTGGCAGTCTCCCAAGTCACCGACCTCCCAAAGAGTCGGAGAAGTGTCTGTCACAGGGTTTCCCTCTGCAGCTTCACACCCCATTAACATGCTCTACAAAAGTCTACTGTCTGAACAGGAGGAAGCATCACCTCTTGAATCTTTACACCACTCAGTCCTGTTTTGACAGTGCTTGATTATAACCTGTGGCATAAAAAAAAATCAAATGCATTTGCCTGCCTGCACTGCAGAGTGAAGATATTTAGCAGATACGTGGTATAACCTTTCAAAGTTATATCCAGATATTAAATTGCAGAGAAATATTCCGTAGACTGCTTCTAGTGGAAACACAGGATTATTTTAACAGTCTCAAAACTATTCATTACTGTGGAAGAAACCAAAAACAGGCATATCTGGAAGAGAGCAAGATCCAACAATACAAAAATACAAACTCATGACATGGAGGACAGCTGTGGAAAACAAAATTAGCAATGCTTTCACTGGTCAGAGCACATACTGAAATGATAACTAGAAACCCAGAGCGATATTATTATGCTTTTGTTATATGACCTTGTCAGAACTTCACTTGGCTGGAGAAAGTCCTGTAGTTTTGTTCTTTCATTTCACCCCTAGAGCCAAGTATCACTTAGATACATTTATTTTCTCAGCATGTCATTTTAGGAAGTTGTAATTTTACTCAATACACAAAGTCATTTCTCTGTTCTCAAAAAAAAGAGAGCCTCTATCCAAACTTGTGCGTTGTGCATCTAAACAGTAAGGAAAATCATTGCATTAAGAAAGCATTTCATTACCAGCCATTCAGACCACATCTTTTTTGAAAAATTGTAATGAATAGCACATTTATACTACAGGCTTCCTTATGTTCTAAACTATGTTTCGACCACAATATCCACACTCAAAAACCTTCCTGTCCACTCTTGCAAATCCCACAATTGTTACAGCATGGAGTAAAATTCCTATTTTGCTTTCAACTAAAATTTCTCAACATACACATTTGCAGCATAAGTCCTGCTAAAATGCTGGGAGACAAAGCCTGTACATTTGCTCTTATTGCAGCCACATACCCCTATGCTGCTTTCTACTTACCTTAACACCCATCTCATCCCTTCTGTGAAAGCTGCTGCATTGTCCAAGTAAACCAATGCCTGGCATTTCCCCAGTATCCTTCCAGTTGCCCAAGGAAAAACCTAAAACTGTAGATGAAACTTATCATCCCCCTGTATTAATTAGATGTCCTGAGCTGTGCTTGAAAGGCACTGAACAGTCACACCTAGAAGAGGTCAGTAGAAGTAAGGGTCAATTATGAATAAGAGAGCAAAAAGGGGTGGAGTCAGATGACCTTTGAAGGTACCTCAACCATTCCTCAATTTCCAGGCCATTATCAGCAAATTCAGCAATGGCAACATTGCTGACACAGGATGAGACCTCCTTTATCATCTCTTTGGCCTTGCAACTGTATGTGCTGCCTGTCTAATAATCTAACTAAACCTTTTCCTGCTAAGCACCATATGGCCAGGTCACATCATCAGCCACTGCGTGACAGTGCAAGTTATCAGAAGGAACAAAGCAGAAGGTCATGTCCAAAAGCCCAGCTCCTATTTGCTACCACCTGCCTTTCTCAGCAGGTGCTCATAGCCCTGACTTTCCTCAGCAAACACCCACAGAATGGTGAACAGCTTCTATAGACCTCAAATACTCACACACACCTTGTAGCACATGAATTTTGGGAACCAAAGTACCACTGCAGGCTTGAGGAGGGCTTGGACAGCCTGTCCTTTCAAAGGCAAGCATCCAGCTACACTGAGCACGTTCACCAGCCATTAAAATATACATAAACCAACTGCCTGCCCAACTGGCTGTGACAGTGTAGGCCATGGCACTCCTGGGCTGACAGCTCCCAAGTAACCCCAAGTTTCTACCACAGGCTTCCTGACCCTTACCAGAAAAAGCCAACCACCCACAGAATTTCCACGTCCCCTGTGCCGATGTCAGGATGGGATGCCAGCCATCTGTCACTGACTCCACACCCCAGCTTCAAGGGCAACAATCTAGACTGAGACGTTTACCAAATGCCTTCATCCTGCCAAGAATTAATTCCTCCCTCAAGCCCTCCTGACATTTCCATGGATCAGAAACTGTTAATTAAACACTTCCAAGCATGTCTTTTCCCCCGGTTTGCACCCTGAATGCAACAGCAGTGCAGCAGCAAGCAAGAACTGCTCACCTGCCTTGCTTCCAGCTGGATTTGACTACAGCAAGGAGCAGATAGAGCTGAACTCATCCATTCGTCCCCAGAACCTTCTCTGGAGTCATGGAACCTTTACACTAACCTAGTACAGCAGTCATGAAGCAATGAAACCCTTGAGGAGCACACAGAGAACCCAGTTCCCCAGAGCTGCAGCTCTATTGCCACGGGTACGTAGACATCAGGCACAAAGCTCTGCAGCTGGGCTTTGTGGGCTTTGACTGGCACACAGGGAGCCTGAGAGCTACTGCAGATGCCTTGAACCAACACATGGAAAAAACTTTCCAGCTTAATTTCAAGATGATACTTTTCCGATAGATTTTTATCTTATGTGCCCTGAAAACTCTGCACTCCTGGAGGTTTATTTTCCAAAAACTGTTTTCATGTATTTTGCCTACATGCACAGGTGAAATACTTTAAACAAACCTGCTCCTTTAACTGTTTGCTTAAGTGGATGCTATTGCAATGAATTATCTTTCTTTAGCCACAGCTGCCTCTCAATGGATTTCTTCTGTTTCTTACAGGGAATTTAACAGCACTCTCTCCAATCCAACAGAACTGACAAACTGCTTTAGTTTAGTGAGGCTCCATGCTGGGCCAGTCCCAGAACCTTCTATTCTTTACAAACAGCATTTCTTTTTTAAAAGGTGCAGAGAGTTTGTTTCCATATGCTCAGGATTTCTCAATACTGCTGTTCTTACAAACTAGTAAATGAATGCCTCTAGCTAGCAGTAACATTTCTATCAATGTAACAGCCCAGCCCACAGGGATCTAATTTACTGAAACTGGTTAAGTGCTACACAAACATCATCTAGAGAGATTAATTGGCTGTTAAAGTTTGATTGCTTTGCAATCCCTTGGTGATGGTTGGAAAATGAAAAAGTGATCTTTTGTCATTACGTAAATACCTTAAGGTACAGTATATATGCAGGGCTTTGTGTACATTTTATAAACACAGCGAGTCTTCAGTGGGTAGGAGAGCCATGACCCATTTATTTATACTGAAATTTATTTAGTATATTCATTATGGATGACATTTTCCTGAAGTTTATTTAGGAGCAAAGTCTTCCCAGGCTGTAATTAATCCAAATTAAAACACATTTATGCTGATCATTAAAGCAATTTGTTGCAGACAAGTTTCCATTTGATCATTTCCCAAAGTCTGTATTACTGTATTCTGAATCTTCCATTTCCTAAGTGCAATTTTTCATTTCTTCTAAAGAACAAATAAAAATACCGTAAGCCAGATACCCCTGGCTTCTGGAATTTTTCCACTCAGAGGTTCCCTGAAGTTACAGGGGAGTTTTGTATCACTCTTCTATTACTCAGTTTTCTCCACTTCTGGTTTGTGAAACCCTTGCTTAACCAAGAGTTTTATAACCCTGGTTTTCTCAGGGGGAGAGCCCTAATCAGATGTGAGGAGTGGTGTACAGAGCAGCTCAAAGCTCCGTTCACCAACCATGCTTCAGGGTTGTGTGAGGAATCAGAACTAGAGACCAGCCCCATGAGCTGTCAGTGTGATCATTCCATACAACTTCAGCAAGTGAAAACAGCTGATTTACCCAGCGCAGTCCTGTGGATGTAAGAAACTGCTTTTTCCTGAAAAACTGTCATAGTTTTTTCACAAGCTACCTCATTGACAACACTTACACCTCCAGTACCTCCAGGCATGCCCAGAGGGATAAGTCCCCCTCATTAGTGTTTGTTTCAGCATTTAGGATGGTCCAGTAAGGATCAGAAATACGTAGGCAACAGAGTAAGAAAAGTGCTGTTAAGATCAGAATGGAATTACTGAAATCACTATTAGCAATGTGAATAAGAAAAGAAACATTTTTCAGATTCAGGGGAATCTGAAGCTCTTGCATAGTAGTAAAAATCCTTTTTATTCTTAGGCTCAGGAAAATCTGATCAGGAATCAGCAATACAAAATCCTCAGCATCCCACATTAAATTGCTCCACCACTGATCTATGACTAAATATCCATAATAGTTCAGCATCTGGCTTGCATGTAAAGCTGTAATACAGAGGGTGGGGAAAAACTAAGAACTGTAGCACAGACTTCATATAAAACAGTCCTAAAATAGACTTTCCAAAGGCAGAGCATGAAGAATTTAAACAATTTGCAGATAGCAATACATTTGTATTCTGGGTACATGAACAAAAAACACTTTGTTTTATGCTGCACACGAGTGTGACACCCCATTTATTGAGGAATTTGCACAGTTCTGAAAGAGAGAAAAATGAATAAACCTGCTCCTCCAGCTGGGGTGTAGGGCAGGGGGTGGGAGTTAAATCTGTAGTGAAGTCCACAGCTGGTACAGGAAAATAGGTAATGGCCTTTTGGGAAAAGTAATGGGAAAATCTATGATTGTGTGCATTAACAGACACTCAAGCTACCATTGCAGAGCTCAGATACCGTGGTGACGAGCATGTCATAAAACAAAGAACGAGTACCAGCTTATAGAGTAAAATGTTCTCGCAGATCTGTCCATCAAATGGGCATGGACCTAGATTTTTTTAAAACAGAAAACCAAAAAACACCAAACCACACCAACACAGCCCCAGGAAAGGCATCTCTTGGCACAGGAGGTGCCTAGCTCAGTCCTTTAGAGCACCTTATCTGCCTTGTTAATTAGAGCTGTGAACTTGCCTTCGGCCATTTCATCAGATCTTGGGCCAGCAGAGGGGAGGGGGAGAGTTTGAAGTTTGGAAACCAAGTTCTTCCAAGCTAAATGCAAATATCAGCTCTGCCAGTGTTTTCAAAAGCTGTTGCATACATCCTTCCCCTCCACCACCATTCCGTGAGGCCTGGAGAGCCAAGCGCCACCCAGGAGTGCTTAATCCAAGAGATGCCACTTGCATCCAAAAGATTATCACTGGATTTGGCAAGTGAGATATGCTGGAGGCTGAGATTAGCAGGGGAAGAGGGAATGCACTGTTTGGAGCTGTTAATTATCATCTACCAAACAAACCTTTTGCAATGCTGCCCATGCAGCTGAAGCCTGAATTTGCACTCTGCAGTAGGGGCGAACACACCAAACCCTACTTTAAATTATTTAAAACTGTCATACAGCTGGCTTGGATCATGTTTGTGTAAAATAGCTGACTCAAAACCTCAGAATGCTTATCCTGTTCAGATTATGTTCCATCACTCATTCCTGTATTTAAATGAAACAGCTTCAAAACAGGCACCTATATCACTTAGGAAAGAAATACACTTTAAAAGAAGTAATAAAACTGTCTCCTTTCTGCAGTGAAAAGGATCCTAATTGCCTTACGCTTACTAACACCTCCCAGATTTATGGTGCCAGTTGGATTCATCTCCCTCATATCCCATTAAGAGTGGCTATTTCCTGTCAAAGATACACTGAGCAGACCCTGTGCTCCTGCTCTAACCCACAGATAACGAGAATGGCAGCTCCCTTATTTACACTGCAGTCCTCTGGCAGTAACACTGTTTGCCTTCTTTGCTGCAGCTGTGCATGTTGGGATCAGCACTTCAAGGATTTTTATGTTCACTTGAAAGTGTCTTTCCCGGGCAGCACGCTCTGGAATCTCACCCGTTATATACGACGCTTTAAAGTGGCTCCCACCTTTTACAGCTTCCTAACTGACTGTTCTGCAATTTATGAGCACAAACTTAAATGATCTGAATCTCCTGTATCTAATTGCAGCCAGGGAGGCCTCAGCATTTGTTGTGCCTTTTCATTGATTTCTAGCCTCGAAATCCTTGCTTTGTACAGCATTGTCAGAGGCAATTACAGTACACGTGTAAAGCCTGGATTTCACCATAGATCCTAAAATCTCACACTACAGAGACCCTTCAGAACCTGTAAGGCTTACTGATGGTTCCAATTTACTTTCTGAAGTTGGCCCCAAGTCATTTGCCTCCTCCCCTTCCCACCAAGTATATTGGGTTGTTCAGTTTGTGGAGGTTTTTAATTTTCTTTTTTTCATGAAACCAATACCCCATTCTTTTAATATCTGTAAAGAATTTAAGCATATTCAATACAGGATTTTTGTCATCTGGCTTCTATTGAGAGCAGCAAGACACTGACAACAGAAGAGCTGCCAGCACTTTATAATGCCCAGCATCATCTCTACACAAATTTCCTCAGAGATTTCATGATTCTGGAAGGATCTCTTTGGCTTTTCATACTGCTTTGCTGCCTGCCAAAGGGACTGGTTTGTACTTCAGGAGGTAAATGGTTAATCATATGACATTTTTTCCAAGTGTTTTCTCATTTGGGCCATTAAAATTCACTTAAACTTTAAAACAGCTTCTAAAACTTTCCACTTGAATGACATCAAACAGTGCAGTCTAAAGTTTTCCAGTATGTTACTTGACCCCTCAAATGAAGGCGTTATATGTTAGTCACATTCTAGACCTCAGGAATCTCTTCAACTCAGAGGTTTTATTTTTTTTTTTTTATTTTTAAGTCTGCTTAAAGCTTTAAATCTCCATTTCCCCATCCAATACTGGTAGATGCAAGTTATGTTCTCCACATACTACTTACAATTTCTATTACCTTGAAACAATTCTTGTGTTGCTTTTCTGGTAGAAACATATCTGAATGATGACTGAAAGACATCTTTGCACTTCCAGCATAGAATTACTGCACCTGCAAATCTTTCATCATAAGTCTGAATGATTTTCCCATATTTTTCCATCGTTGCTTTCTCACTGAAGGAGTTACTAGAGTGCCTTGCACTACAGTTTGGATTTTTAAATCTAAAGTAACCAGAAAGTTATTTGACTTTTATAGGTAGCCCAGTGAAGGACTCCCTTACTGCCACAATCTAATAGCATCCCCCGCTTATATTAGATTGTTTTAGCAGTGATTAAATTGAAACCATATACTGGATGCTTTTTTCAGTTGTGTTATAGGAAAATCTATCCTTAAGTTTCGCTTATTTCATAAAGTTGAGAAAATAAAATATTTAAAGTCAGACATCACAAGATCTTATGGATATTAACTCTTACACATCCTAACTTGGCATACTACTTTTCTTCTGTGATGTTCAGCCTAATGCCTGCATTCATGCTATCACAGGCAAACTTGAAATATCATCAAACCTCTGCTCACCCCAACAATTTGGCCTTTAATTCATAAGATATCACATACAAATGTGATAATAGCACTCCAGTCCTTTACTGAAAATTACAAAAAAATAACACTACACTTGCCATCTTTCCACTGAGCTGCACTTTCTTTAGATCTCTTTGGTAAAGGGAATATTGCCCACTTTTTAAAGCAACAGAGGATTTAAGTTGTGAAAGGCTGATTCTTAAGTTCTCTGCTCAAGTGAGAAAATAACAGTTTCAGTAAAGGGACAAACAAGTTTTATTTCTATTAGACATAAAATAATGACAACACTTATCATCCCCAGTTCTTCCCACCCAATTCTCCTTATGACTTTGAGGAAGTACAGTGAATTCATTTGCCAGAATAAGCACAAATAGTGTTGTTACAGCCCCTTTTGTTCATTTCTTCATATTAAATTCTGGCACATAAAGGCCAAACCCAAACAAAATATGCACATGCTCCACAATGTCAGTCACTGAAGACCTGCCTTACCCTAGCGAGCATCTGTATCTAAATATCATTAAATGTTATAGAATCAGTAATACCAACATACTGACTGCCTGCAAAAAGGAGTTCCCCCCACTTTCGTGTCAAAAAAGCCCCCCCAAAAAACCCCACAAACAAAAAGCTCCCCACATTTGGGATAAACCCTTTCTCAGGCTGATCCTTTTCAAAACAAAACTTCCAAGACAAGACAGTTCAAATTAACTAAATCTAAGTACTCCTATTAACATTTAGGAACAAGTTTCTGAACATAGCCCTGACAGCGATGCTGGGATTATAATTCTGGAAGTATCTGTAGATGCTGAGCAACTCCTAAACCCAACAGCCCCGGCATTTTTGTTAAAATAGCCACCCCTGCAAGCATTCATCTCTTAGCACAGGCTCAGAATTACAGCATTTGCTGTCATTCCTGTAGGAGCTGCTCTAATATCCTTGACACTGTGTGTAGCACATACAGAAGCACAGAGCACCAATGCAGACTTCCAGGAAATCTCACCTGGGCCTTTTTCGTCTTGTTTTCACCAGACAATTGCAAATATCTGGCTCTAGAGTTATAATGTCTAATTTATTCATATTAGCCTTACTGAAAGCCACTTCTCTACTGATGTGTCTCTCTGGAGAATCCATGGCTCCAGTTGCCCAAGGTACTTTTCAACTGTCTGTTTACTAAAGCAATACTTTAAAAAGGGAAAAACAACCAGAAGATAGAAAAATAAAAAACCCCAAAACAACACAGACAAATGCAAGAGTTCTCAGGAGACTGAATTTAACAGCACTTGTAGACCACAGAGTGAAGACCCACCCCCCTCAAGTGATTGCTGTAATGTCTTCAAGAGAATTACAAATAGCATTTAAAATAAGGTTAATTAAACTGGAATGTCTGACTACAATTTCTTTCCCTTGCCTTAGGAATAAAAAAAAAAAAAATCTCAAACTTTGAAAAGCATCAAAAATTTTGAAGCTCCATTTGTTCAAAACATTTGTTCATGTCTCAGGTCACGAAGGAAATCTTTGCATCATTTTTGCTCATATGGGAATATTATAAGGGCATATTCATATTCCCTTTAAATTTCTCAATACTTGAAGCTGAATATCACAGCCCTTTCAAATTACATAAAGAACAACTTGGCATGAAATTAATGTGGATGTGGGGCTTAGGTTATTTTTAACACATTTCGAGCACTTTTTTCTCTCTTGCCATGCAGCAGCAAGAACTAAGAACATTTCAGTCAAAGTTTAAAAAGGCATTTGACTAAAAATTGGAAGTGGTTAACATTCTGATGCAATTTTAACTGCCACGTGAATATCTAATTGGGCAATCTCTTGCCTTAATGGGCTGTTTCAAAGTGCTCTGTCCTCACAACTAATGACTGATTCAGTTTCTACAGCAGAACTAACTCAGATTACACTTCTTATCAATTTTAATTCATATGATCTTATGAGTTCCTTCAGAAAGGGTAGCCATTTACCAGAATCCTATAGGTAGATATTCCTCACACATTACCAGGGGAGTGCTTGGGGGGAAGGTGTGTGTGTGTGGCATGGTGTGTGATACAAGACCTCAGAGCATTAGGTGTTATGAAAGCCAAATAACATTTAGGTGAAACAACTTCTCCCCAACACCCCTATTTTATGCTTTTTAAAATACTCAGCCAAGCAACTGCTGGTTAAATATCACAGAAATGGTCACAATACTACACAAACTGTAGCATACCCTGTAAATCTCACTGCATATGCAGTCATCACTCACATGCAGTAGTGATGGGTATATTTTAAATTTCACATAATCCCATTATCTAGCAACACCAAATGCAGACAACTGTATAATTTCCAAAGACAGCTTCTTGGCATATAAACAAAGTTATCTCCTTGCTAATAAATTAAACAACTTCCATTGTGAACCAAAAAAAAAAAAAAAGATATTGCTCTATGCCAAGATTAGGCATAAATTTATGGGCTCCGAGAAATTAAGAAAATATTATCTGTTCAAAAAGAAGTCTCTGCACACACAATAACTCCATTCATTTTCATGATCAGCCTTTTGTTCCAGTCTCCTCATGAAGATCTACAGCTTCTTCCCACCTTGGTTCCTAAATGTAACCTTCTTCTATAAATAAGGAATGAATATGGACCCAATGTCAGTGATTCCACCCAGCTTTGGCTCTGACCTATTGACATTTTTGAAGAATACCAAGCACAGGGACACATGCAGCAGTTCTATGTCCCCCACACTGGGGGAAGGCAGTCAGGAGGTCAGTAATGACCTTTAAATGAAGGTTATGGGGAAGAGAGACCCAGTGCCAGGACTGGATTGGCCAGAGGGACACAGGAACCTTCTCAGGAACCAGACCTGATCACTCAGCTTAGCACAGGATCATTCTCTTCATTGCTCTGCTGAGCAAGATCTATGGCCTGTCAAGTACAGATGTGTGAAGAGGCCTGTAAACCTACACAGATCAAACTGGGCATTTCCTACAGATTCAAACTGAGTTATGGTCTACAGGAGTGGTGCAGCCCAAAATAAATGACAAAATAAGTTACTTTTTTCTAATGGCTTTGATGAGACAGTAGAAAAAGCTTCTTCCCTCATGAAGATGTTGCATATTCTATTAAGTGACCTGACCTATACACGACATACATTTAAAAATTCATTAAATCCTGCCAGCAGTAGTGAAGTAGAAGGACGAAGGAAAGACTGACAATTAGCTAAAGTCTAACCAAATTGAAAACATTACAAGGATTAGCTCATGCTGAAGTTTAAGAGGAAATTCAAAACTTTAGGGTTTTAATAGGGTTTTTATTTGTCATTTGTCTCTGGGTTTAAGAATTGGGGTCAAAAGTGGAATTATCCGTTTGCTCAGAGCCATGACATTATATTCTTGCTTTATCTAACATTCCACAGGAGGAGTTGAAGTCCACTGAAAAATAATCTATTGGGGGCTTTTTTTATATTCAATCAGGTACTCCTACCTGCACCAAAACAAGTTTTACATTTCTCACATGGCTGCCACCTCCATCTGAACTGAGCCTGCCACTGCTGGCAGCAACTTCCCAAACCCAGAGCAGTGGCAGCAGAGCCCATGAAGAGCTGCAGTCTTGAACAATTTAAGTAGGCACAGACTAAGCACCTGCAGGAGCATTACACTCCAAGCTTCAGTGGTTTGCTTTTTCTTTGCACTAGTGCTTGCATTTTTACTACGTGGCAAAAATATCTAGAGGCGTAGGTGGAAGGGGTTTTAATCTATGACTTGTTTAACTTCAAAACAATAAATAAAAAATAAAAATCAATTAGAACAGGCAGGAGAAGAGAGCTGCTTTTGTTGGCTGCAAATGAAGGAGTCTGATATATCCTTTCATAAACAAACCTCCTCTCTACTGAGGTTTCTTGTAAGAACAGGCAGGCTTCAAAAGAGGTTCAGAAACTCAGTGAGGATAGGAACCCAAAAGTTCAGAAAATACATGTGTCTGCAAAGCAGAGCTGGAAGTCTCAAGAGGGCAGCTTGAGTGAGACTTTCTAGTACTTACCATGTCTGCTTGAGCAGGAATGGTACTGTAAAAACAACCTCCCAGGGTGCTTTTCAGGAAACTAGACATTTTCTGCTGAACCAGCCAGAACCCATTAATTTCAATGCATAAAATGATGAATAGAGAAGCTGGCTGCCCTCAAAGGTAAACAGAGGTCAAGGTGGAGCTTGGCAAGCAGCTTGTTTCTGGCTAAAATACCACCCAAAAAAAAAAAAACAAAAAAAACCCCAAAACTGTTTCATGCAAAACCGCTCAAATTAAAGGAAGTAATTTACATAAAGCTTTTATAAACTATTTTGTTCATCTTCCAGGAATAATCCTGTTGATGAGTTTAATGGTAGAAACATTATCAGATCAGAACACTTTAGGGAAAACCAAAAAACCATGATTTGTATGTCTTATAAACTGACACTATGATATTCAGTATGACCAACCATGCATATACCTGTCCAAAAAAAGAGGCCTACAAATAGATTTTGTTTAACATCAAATTGCAAGTTAGCTGCAGCCAGCAATGAGAAAATAAGGTTAAAAGTCAGTAAATCAGTAAAAACAGTAAATAAATAACTTCCTGCTTATTCTTCTCTGGATGTTGACAATTTTATCAAAATTGGCTGTTGTTCCTTGAACCACAGTGCTGCATCTTTGCAGCTGTAACAGGCTCCATGTTTAGACACCCAGGAGAGGGGCCAGGTTGCAATGGAAAAATGACAAACAGTATATTCTTTCAAAGTATCTTTGTGCTATTTCAAGTAAAAAAGAGCGTTGACTGACGAACCTTCACAGGCCTCAATTAGTAATCCATTGAATGAGTACTAATTGAGGCCTGTGAAGGTGCTCTAAGGTAAGATTTGCAGGGTTCCTGCTTTCTTAGTGTATAGATGGAGTTAATAAAGTTACCAAAACTGGGGTAATGAGAACAGTTTTGCTCTTCTTTCCTTTTCATCCTCCAGATAACCCCATTTTAATTTCTGCCTAACCCCACATACAACTTCGCTCCTCCTGTGGTGTTTAGTTTTCTCCTCTCCAGACCCGTTTTAGCCCCAAGGCAAGACACAGAAGGTGAGGACTGTCAGAGGAAGGAAAGGAGGAGTGGGAGGGAATGCCCTTCCCTTGCAGCCTGGGACTGAGCAAAACAGGTTTCCAGAAATTCCCCACTTTGTCATCTCAGGCAGTGCCAGAGAAAACAACTGAGGAAAGCAGTCACCTGAACCCATGGTCAGACTCTCACTTACATACCCCACTGGCCTCTGCTTGCCAGCAGATGTGATCAAACATGTTCCTAGCTCCAGGGATCCCAAACTGACAAATTTCATACATCAGCCTTCCACAGAAATAGAAGGAAATCGATCACAAGTGTTAACTCATTGCACAGTCCTAAAACTCAGCTGCTTGTGATGCCACTGGCTTGCTGGTAGATACAGCAAGGGGACTGGAGGTAGATTTTAATGGCATCACCCAAGAGATACCCATCTGCCATCTTCATGGAGCAGAATCTGATCAGAGCAATCTACCTCTACCTATGGCCAAAAAAAGCTTTGCAACAATGCAGATCAAAATGTCCTTGCCTTAGAAAAACATTACAAATAGATATTTCACTTGCACTTAGACATAAGAGGCATGTTTTGACCCAGGCAAGTCCAGGCTAGGTTGCCCCTGACCTTGACTAATCTTTTCTTGGCAGGTTTTTCATGTGTATCATCTCCCTAGAGCACAGCACACAGAGAGCTTCCAGTTGCTAATGCAGCTCTTCTTTCCTAAGCATGCCCAGATGACGAGTTGGAATCTAGATTTTCCATGAAACTTGTTGTCAGCAGACCTTTAAGGGAAAGGGAAGACTAAAGGATTGAAATGAAGATATTTAGAGGAAAACACGGGATAAAGGAGAAGAGAGTAAAATTGAGATTCAGGTTCTAAAGGAGAATGGATAAATTATTAGAGAAGAGAATTAAACAAGGAAGAGTGGCAATTCTAGGGAGCATAGGATAGAAAATAAGAAAGCATTAGCATAGGAATCACCCCCCAGGAGAAACCCTGCATCCTAGGAGTAAGTGAAAGAGGGTTTTTACAGGAAAAAAAGGTGCTGTGGCTCCATCATGCAGCAATATTTGCTTCTGGCTCTGCACCTTCCTACCTCTGACCTACCCTACAAGACCACTTGTAGGAAGGGCTTTAAGTATTTCAACCCTTGGTATTTATCATTTAGTCTTTTTTAGTCAAGATCACAATATTCATTTTTGCAAACTCTAAACCTGTTAGGTATCACTGAAAGGGTATCCCTTAAGCTATCAGAGTGACACGTGCCCAAAGAAGTGCCTGTCATACAGCAGGACAAAGCAGCATTTAGATCACCCAGGTCAGTTAATCAGCCAGGAAGAACTGGATACACAGTGCTCTAGTGCCTGCAGAAGGGGTGTAATAAGCTGCCTTAGCCAAAAATCCTCATCCCTGCCCTAGAGCTACAGATTATCAGATAACTTATTGCACATTCACACAGCAACTTTTATCCTGTGATCCCAAAACCACTTTGTAGGCCATGCTTCCAGCATAATTTATCTATTCATACATATTCTCCAACAGCAGCCACACCAAAGTCACAGGTAATATTTCATTTTCACCAAGAGGTGAGGATGAAGCATTTTTTAAACCAGATTGCTCCTGCTAACCAGAGAAACACCACATGCTAAGTAATACAACTTTCCTTATACTGGAATAAGATTCTAATTATTCTCTAATTTTGCCAGCTTCTATGAATCATGAGGAAGACATTAAAGCAAAAGTAAATATTGGTTCCTTGTCCTATTTACAGTAATCATCTCAAACAATGAAGCTAGTTGAGTCACTTACATTATTAGAAGGTGTATGTGGTTATATTTTCCTCATTATTTTGCAGATAACTCCCTGCAAACCAAGTGTTACTCTGAAAATTACTGAAGTCTAAGCAGCAGCTGTGCCCATCCTACCAATGCAATGCAACTTTTCTGAAAATTCAAACGCAGTCTGTTCCCAGGCATGAGCAGAGTGGCAGCGGAGAGATGAGTATTGCAAAGCAGCAGCAGACTATAAACCTTACAGAGATCAACAGCCTCACATTTATCAGCAGCTACAGATTTTCACAGTGTGGTGAATACAAAAAAACTCCATCACTGGTCAGCCCCCCTTCAAAACACACCTCTCCTCAAAAATGGCTACTAAATTAATTTTCCAGGAGAGCCTTAAGTATCTTGAGCAAATAAGACTGTACTACATCCTTCTGGCATTCCTTTCATCCCAGAGAGCACTGCACACATCACTTAAATCAAATACTTGTGTTTTCACTCTTGTTTTTTCAATGACCAGATGTTTGAGCACTACTGTCAGTGGTTAGAAGAGAAGGAGCCAGAGAAGCATGATGAATAGCAAGAGGATGAGTGGGCACCATTTCAAAAAGTCTGTGCTTTAAATCCGTTAGTATTCAAGAAGTTTAAGTGCCATGATGCTCAACTCACTTTATCACAAAGATTTAAATAGCCTGTTCTGCTACTGTAAGTTAGATAATCAGGGGCATGAACATTTCAGTTATAAAAGCTTGAACAGCTACAACACTGGTTGATAATTATAGGTGTGCAATTTTATGGAAATAAAGATCTCTTCGGACTGAAAGACGAGATTTTTCTTCCTTTAGCCTGGCAATTTTATTTACAGAAATGAAAGTAAGACATGAAGTTTCCTGAAAAAATAAAAAAATTCATTTACAATAATGCCTCACAAAAGGATACTCAAGTCATACTTGTGCTGGCCTTTGAAACAAAAGCCTCCATTCAAGTGAAAGAAAAGCAGAACAGTTCATACACAAATACACTTGACAGTACGAGTCTTTCAAGAAACATTGGAATAACAAACACACAAAAGCATTTTGGTGTAATCTCACTATCCTTCTGATCTGAATGTCATAGAGAAACAGCAGAAAGTTAAAGTTCAAATCTGGATTACTTAAAGTCTAAGTAAAAAGATATCTTTGACACACTTCATTGTACGCACTTCAAAGCTCTTTACTGGTTGTCTGTATAGATTCCGTTTCACCTTTTGCCTACAAGAAACCAACTCTCCAATGGAATGTGCAGCTTTTTAAGAGCAAGTACTTTACTCTGTTGGGGAATAAATACAGGGGAAAAAACCTGAAAGCCACATTCAACCAGACCCATGAAGGAAAAATATCACCATCTTAGAGTTCGGGTACACTGGGGGCTTGCTCAACTCTCTTCTTAAACGGGAAGAAACCCAAGCCAAGTCTCTGGAGTTAAGAATAAAGGACAGAGGATGGTTTTTCATCTGAAAAATGCCAAGACACAGCCCTGCCATAAGTGCAATGCAGGGACACTGCCTTGCTCTCCAGCCTGGGGAAAACATCACAGGCTGAAGACAGCCATAGGAGTGCATTTTATGTCTGTGGCAATCTGTTTTGTACCCAGGGGGCTCCTGTGCAAAAAAAAAAAAAAAAGGAAATAACTCAAAACACACACAAAGAAATAAGTCAAAGCATGCAAATAATTCTCGATTGAGCAGGAAAATGGAGAGAACATGTTTCAGTTCTGTCAGATCTCAAGAGTTTTTAAGCCAGAAGTATTACCAGTATGATCCACCATCCAGTCCAAAATTCCCTAACAACGTGACAAGCTGGCTTGACAGCACTGCTTGCAGAAGATAACACTCACAAAAAACACAGACATTTTCAAAAAGGGTCACGCAAAGAAAGAAGCAATGCAACATTTTTCCATGTCATCAGCACGAAACTCCACCAAAAAGCCAAGACTGAATTTTGAAGTGACAATATTAAAAAAAAGTTTTCTGGCTGTTTCCTGCAGAATCTGAGTTGCAGCAAGTTCTCCCCAGTACACTCTAATCCTTCAAAAGCCTTTCCTCTCACGCCTGAGGCTTGGCTGGGGGATCCCTGTTCTTTGCATAAGTTCCTCACTCTTAAGTGCCCTCTTCTGCCATTCCTTACCCACCACCTGCCACGGTCCAAAAACCTCTCCTGTGACTGCACTCAGTAGATCTCTTCCCCCTCCTTCCAGACTATTTGTGCATTCATTCCTTAGAGAAACCATCCCAAGCCAAAATCAAACAGCTGTCCATCACAGCTAGAAAAGGCATCCTGAAATCACAACAGCTACCTTGACCTGGCTTCAGTGCTCTCAGAGAGGCCTTTGGAGAAAAGGCAGCTTTCTATTGACCCAATGAGTTGCTATTTTTTTATTTACTCAAAGTTCAGCACTGGCATTCAAATTCTTTACTAGTAGTGCAAGGGAGACCGTAACAGGTACAAGGTACAAGAGACACCAGAACAGCAAAGGGTCCTACCACAAATGTTGTTTCTGCATTACCTTATTTCCCAGAAAATGTAGTTATTTTGCATGGCACACACTAATGCCATATAGTTCCCATTTCCTGAGTAAAATTTATAAAATATTTTTAAGCCAGATTTTCATCTCAGTTCTTAATCTCAGACTACTTCTGAATTAATCTATTTGTTTGTATGTGAGATTATCAGGAATACAGAGCTTTATTTCACTCAGTTATAAATCAAAGCTTGATCAGTACTACTCCCAAAGTTCAAAGGTTCAAAGCTGCCTCTTCAATCATTAACAATAAATAGCAGTAACAGTATTACCCCAATCATGACCATTTTTTTAACAAAAATCTCCAGTTACCTAGTTTTATCATACTCAAGTGATTAAAGGGAATGATCTGAACAATTTCCTTGGATAAATTGCCTTCTTAAATCCCTGTACAATGGTTTTTAAATGACTACCAAGTTAAAGAGCAAACAGTGTTCTGAGAGTAACTGGGAAGGGTTATCCTTGATTCCTTTTCCACTTCTTTTAAAAGGTAATTTATAATATTACTAAAAAAACCCACTGGCAGAAACAACATGCAGTTGCCAAAGATCTTTGATCTTCATCAGTAACTGCCACACCATGTTTAGTGAAGTGATTTATGATCAGACAAAATTCACAACTCTACATATTCCAGTCACAGGCTCTCTTTAAGGCAATTGGTGTGACCATGCGTGGTGGGCCATAGAAAACATTTTCTAAGAAACCTTGAAAAACAGGACTACCCCACTCAGTGACAGCAGTAATGAACCTCAGACATTTCAACTTGCTAGACAGCTTTTTTCAACCCTATCTTTGCTCCTGAATACTTTGCAGCCTTAAGTAGTTTGTTGTCTACACATACTAAGCACCTCTCAGCACCATCATCTTTCCATATTCCAACGCCATGAAAGCTGAATTACATCAACTTCCTGCTCCCAGCACAGGTCTAGACCCTTTGACCAGTCCATCCTGTCTTCTAATTAACTTTTCAGGTAAAAGAGGTTGCTGCTCTCATAATCAGCCCTTTCAAGCTTCCACGATGAGACTTTATATCTCTTCAGCACAGACCGGCTTAGGCTGGTTAAGAGTCACTTGAATTATTTTTTAATAAACACAACTACCTTCCACTGATCTGTGCAAATTTTATTTGTTTGACAGAACTGGTCAAACTCTAGAATCAATTGCTAGCAAATGTTTTCAATGATACAAGCATTGGCTTGTGCTTCTCTTTGTTACTAATTGGTAAGGTGGTGAAAGGGTATTTGAAGGATTTCCAAACAAGAGCAGTTCTACAGATATCAGTATGCCACAAGATGCAGCATTTATTTAAAGTTAACTTCAAATGGCTTGAATGATCTATTTATAACTGGTCATTCAGAAAAATAACCAAGCAGTAAAGAAAAAACCTCTGCCATCCATCCAGAAAAAAGTCATGCTGTGAGCCAAGTGACAAGGCATCCACCACAAAAGGCAGATAGCAGAAGAGAACAGTTAATAGGCAGTTCATGTTGAAAATAAACAAAATGTGCTAAAGCAGTGAATAGCAGCTATAAGGCTAGCAAACTTCATCTGCCATTGAAAAATAAAGGGACAATATTTTCCAGCTCTGGCCCCAAACAGCATCACCTTTGATTGAAACTTGATCAAAACATCACCTAAGCATCTCTTGAATTCAGGTATTTTACTATATCCTCTGTAATAAAACATCTAAATAGTACCAGTGCTCCACTCACAGCCAACTACAATTTAAAATAATAGTAATTCGACCATCCGACACCGACTTAAACCTCTCCCTCTTAGCCCTCCAAGCCCCGTTTTCTCCAAGACATTGCCTGATCGTTTCTTTCCAGCATCGCTTGGTTGGCTGCAGACATTGCATTTCCAAGTGAGATGTGGAGTGTCTGCCCTGGCAGGCAGGGTGCTGATCACCGGCACAGACATTAGCAGATAAAATACCCAGTGCCACCTCCTTAGCAGATCAGCTCCCAGACACGGACAGCAAAGAAGGGAAAAGAATGAGGCCATTGTTCAGAAGGTGAGTGCTGAGCACAGGAATTGCACATTGGCAAAGCAGAATCAGACAATTCAAAATACCTTAAAATACTTGTTTCCTTGCCAATAAATGCCAAAGGAAAAAAATAACCTAAAACACACTTTTCTTTTTTTGCTGCAGGCCAGGACCAAGCCACAGACTTCATTGTGTTAACACACTCAACAGACAACTGCAGTGAAATAAAGGAAGAATGGAAGACTATGGACTGACTCTCTTATATAAGGAATATTATCAATAATATTTGCACTGAGGCAAAACTAGATAACAGGAGGATGAATGTCAGCCAAACATTAAAGTCATAAAGATGGGGAAAATTACATCTTGAATTCATCAATCTGCTATTACATCAGTCTTTGGCCACTAACAAACAACCAATTCATCTGGAAATGGCAGATTTTCACTTTTGGTGTATGCATGCCTGGACAGAGAGGCAGAACGTGATATCATTTTGTTTTAGAGAGTGCTTTGTTTAGGTTCTTTTTAAAGCAGAAGCACTGTCTACTGCAATCCTAAGGAATGAAGCCTGTTGTGAAGAAAAAACTGCTCTGCACCTCTTAAAATACAGCCCACCAGATACTTATCCTAAAAATAAGTTTTGGCAGAACAGAGGTGAAAAGATTAATAAACTCTTTATCTTGTCCAGAGCCTAAATTGGTATTGCTGTATTTCAGGCAGTAAATCGTGCCAGTTATACTCTCTGCTCCAGTCTGTTCCTATGATAGACTGCAGCAGAGTGGATAAAATAATAATGATTAATGGTCACCACTGCTCTGCTCTTCCTTTACCTGCCTGGAAATATAATTCTTTAAAAATAGGTAAATAAGCTCCCAAGCTATGCTTCTCAATTGCAGTAACCCTTTACCTGCTTTACAACACGGCTTAGGTGGCCCCACAAGGGACAAGGACCACATTGTCCCAGGTCCTGTGCAAGCAAACCAGGAAAGACAATCCCTGCCTCAAAGCATCTTCGAGTAAGCAAAAGAGAATCTGAGTGACAAAATCAAGTTGGAACAGACTCCTGCACGTAGGCCAAATACAAGGAAGACTTCACTGGGTCAAAAGGTCCTCAGCAAACTTTCTGCCCTAGGATAAGTTTCTCTCTATTAGCATAGCTAACCTAAGATAAATATTGAATAATAGATGCTGTCGTGGATAAAATATGCTCATAAAATTATATTAGATAGAGCAGCCTCTTATTTTGTGTAATGAAAACCACTTGACAAAGTTAAAAATACAAATCTAAACGCACTCAATTTTAATACTAAAGTATCCTGTCTTTCCATTATAGACACAACCTGTGTTGCACAACCAAAGCAGAGACAGAAGAATGATCTCACATTTACTGGGAGCACTCCACAATTCTCACTGTTAGATTCAAAAATACATTATTGCTTTGAACTTGGCTCTTCTGTAGATGACAGAAACTGTCATTTAATCCTTCAGTGAACCTCTCCTGAGGTCATTAAGTGCTGGTGAGAGAGGACCAGTCAAGGGAGTCAGTACTGCCAAGGACTGGAAATGGGCAAGTGCTTCCTTCTTCCACATTTCATGTCTTCAGCCCGTGAGGGGGTTGGTTTGTTTAATTTAAGATAGCCTGCCTTTAGAGACATAGATTAACCTTTGGTATCTCCAGTGCAACCAGGAGCCAGGATGGAAGCACACAGTTTACTATAGCTACTCATGTAATTTCAATGCAATTTCCTCAAAACTAAAATATTAAAAAGCTGTGAGAGGGTTGTTTTTTAAAAAGAAAATAACATAGTCCACAACTGCAGTGAAGGGCACTTGAATTTTTTTTTTTTTTTTTTGACCTTTTAATAAAAATACTCATTTCCGCAACTACAGAGACCAGAAAAAAATTATCTTCAAAAATCACAGATTTGACTGCAGAAATAAGTGGGGAAACAGGTTCCTGTCATTTGTGAAGTCCCAAAATCTTGACAGAAAGGTGGAAAACTCAGTTAGAATGAAACAAGAGGTCAAGTATTCAGAATGCAAATAATCCACCCAGACCTAGGAGTTTATATCCAGAGTAACCACGTTGAGCTATCTGCCAAAGTTCACAACAGAAGGCATCCATTTAGAATTGAGCAGGGCAGCTCTAAAACATGCGAGAACAACAATATTTTAGTACCAAAAACTGAATTTTCTTTAGTTATGCACATCTTCCCATGAATAATAAAAGAGTATTCTCAATGTTTTATGAGGTATAGCTTAGTCTTGAAGACTATCTGCAGGACTTGCTTATGCTGATACTTTGCTTTAAAGAGATCAGTAATACTCAGCTAACGAATAAAGGACAAACACATGCTACAATGACAGCCTCAGAAAGCAAAAATCAAAAAGGTCATTCTAAGAAATGGATTTGGAGCAACAAAATGCTTTTATTTCTTCACATCACTGCAGTATCCAGGAGCCCTGATGAGCCCAGACCCCACTGTGGTAGATGCTACTGTACAGCCTATTTATGAACCAGACATGCTTCTCAATGAGAAAAAGAAAGTACATGCTAATAATGTTGTTACAGCATCAGTGCAGCATTATCTCAGACAATGAGAAGTGTGGAAGTTTTATACGCTTTATTGTTATTAAAAGTAGCACTGTTACCTTGGCAACTGCTGAATCACTTGGGAGTTTGTTAAAGAAACCCAAATGTTACTTATACTTGCACATTTGCAATCAATTTAGGGAAAACAATTGGGGGGTTTTTTTGGTGTACTTTTTTTAAACAAATCGCACATTTTTTCCTTATGACTATGACCCTGCAAATTTCAGCATTTTTGGTTTGTTTTTTTAAAATAAATCAGTTCTTGGGATTTAATTGAGGCAGTTCACATCTCATTTGAACGCAGAGTAATCTGCACTCTCTTACACAATAAATTCTAATAATTCATCTGGGATGTCAGTCAGAAATAGAAGCACAGACACTCTGCAGTGAACACAAAAATTCCCATCTGCTTCCCACCTCCTGTGCAGGTACTGGGAAGAGGGACAGGCCTTTTCCCTGGGGGAGTTTGGAGGGGGGACAGGAATCCCAAACACCTCTTTTGCAGGGGCTCAGACCACACTGCCAGGTATAAGAGCGCAGCAGTAGGAAAAGGTGGGTGCACAGTATCCTGAAACACCGGGCTGCCAAATCTGAACTTGCCTGTCTTAGCTTCCAGGTGTTGGTATCCTTGTGGTTTTGAGGCTTTTTCACCCTTCCTCAGCAGTATCTGTCCTCTCTTCATGTAAAAAGTGGGTGAAGACAGTGGGAAACTGCAGGAGGATCAGTTTGTGAGATGTGATGATTGTGTGGGATGGCCATTTTCTTTCTAGCTTTCATGAACATTATTATTCCTCAAGTACAGGCCAACAGCAATGAAAAGCAGAATACAGGCAACTCCCAGTTTTTCTGTCAAGGAACCTCATGAAACTCAATTAGGCTGTAAAAAAGGGGCCAATTTTGCATAATCTCAATTTTTTAAACTGAAATTGCCACACACAATCAGTGTGTGAGTGTAGCCCAAGCAAAATGCACATTTTCCTTAAAATAAACACAGCCAAAGGCACATCAGACTCCTTCAGACTGTCACCTCTAAGGTGTACAGAGCAAACTGGATTAAAAGTCAAGGGTTACATACAAATTCTCCTAAAAAACACTGGCAGGAGAAAAGGAGGCTCAGGGAAGACCTCATCAGTCCCTGCATTTACCTGAAAGGAGGCTGTAGGGGTTTGTCTTCTCCATTAATTCTCTATCACATTGCACTTGGAGGCTCAACTTGCATCACAGCCAGGGAACTCCTGTTATAAATACTTATTTAATATCCTTGGTGAGAGAAAGTTACTGAAACCCACCCTCCAGAAAACACAAATACTCACAGGACTGAGGAAGACCAGAATTCAACGGTAATGAAATGTAACTTATTTCAATAGGAATATTGAATAGTTACAGAATTCCTATGGTGGTTGTTGCATTAGAAACTACATTGGCAAGAGGGTAAATAAAGGGCTATTGGCAAGAGGGTAAATACAGGGCTATTGGCACCTCCACCACAGGGCTATGTTACCCTTACGGCCAACATTTAATATTGTGTTTCCTATATGTCCTTAAGAGCTGAAGTTACATTTCTCAGAGCATTTAGACCTCAAACACAGTATTCCACATTTGCTTGCACGTATATACATCTGAGACAATGACTCAGCCAGACACAACCTTAACTCTCAATTTCCTTTCATTTAAGCCTCTAATGAGATGATAACAGAAGGGCCTTAGGGTTTTGTTTTACAAGGTTGTGGTAGAACTTTATAGCAACTGAAGACTTTTTCACCTGAGTTTGTTCTTGGGCACAAAGGAGGGCAGGACATGGAAGCTTTTTTTCCAAAAGGTACAGCAGAAAGCACCTCTGTAAGTGTGTGTTTGTCTCTGAGACCACTCTTTAAGAAGTGGCTCACATTAAGAAATAACATAGGTCAGATTGTTTATTCACACTCACATTCCAGTCCCCAGACATGTTTCAGCAGGAAAACAGTCCAGGATCTGTGCAGAGACATGCATGCTCCAGCCATGTTTAAAGTTCCATGTTTTCTCCCAACCTCTCAGTTCTGCCAGTCCTCACTCTTGGGCTTGCCTTCCTGCCTGTGCTGTTCCCATGTGCTGGGGCTGTAAAGACCACAGTGCCTTGACCTGAGTTTGCTGGCTGTTGATATATCATCTACATGTAATACCAGTGAAGTTCAATCCCATTTTCCAATCAGAACTGCAGTGTGGAGGAGAGAGATTAGAATGGAAAGTGTGACCACATGGGGGATGTGCCTTTACAAAGTGCCCTACTTCAGAGAGAGCAAGCAAAAGCTTGAGGGAAATAAGAAATACCACTGGGACAACTGTTTTGGGGCACAGAGCAGTGAGACACACTCACCAAACTTGCACAGACTTAAATTACTTTCAAATTCATTTTCAGACACAAGTGATGCCAACCCTAGTCAAAACAAATACTGTGTAACACAAGGACACCAAAGATTAAAAGAAAAAAAAGCAATACAGACAGTAAGGCTTGTTTTGACAATTCAGAATGGTTCAAAATTGGCACCAATACCCATGTCCCAGAGAGGATACAGGTAAGAGGCTGTAGTAAAACAGGGAGGAACAAAACGAAGCCTCACTGCTGTCTGTGGAACAGAACTTGTCACTTGAGTCTTGATGGAATGTTTAGGGTCAATTTGTGATGCAAACTCCTGCAAGCAGAAGCTGCAAAGTGCAGTCCCAAGCCAGCTGCTCAGTGGCCACCAGTGCTGCCACAGTCCCCCTGCCTCACATTGCTGCTGAGTAAGCCTGAAAACAGCAGGAAATTTGTATACAGCTCCCAGGGTGTGCAAAAGAGCCATGGCTTGCCACCTGTATAAGTCTACTCACAGAACCACCTCCCGAGAGGACTTACAGCATTCACCCCCATTACATTTTGGGAGCCCCATGAGGAAGAGCAGCTGCCTCCTGACCCCACAAGGAAGGGGGAAGGCCAACAGGACAAGGGGGCTGCTGGGGACAGCCTTCTCAGAGCACTGAGCACCAAGACAGAGGTGAAAAGGCGGAGTGGCAGAATTAGAAAGTTGCCATGAATGCATTCTGCTTATGTTTTAATGATTCATACTAACTTAGAGTCTTCTTAGGCCGGTTTGTGTTTACCCAGTTTCACATGGCACTAACTACAGCCCCCAAGGCAATTACCTCTGATTACAGGACATAATGGCTAAATAGCTTCAGCACACAGTGCCTGCTCTCAGAGCTGCCATATACTCCAAGATCACCTCCAAAAAAAGGCCAAGCTGGGCATTTAATTCTGTTTCCCAGAGGTGAGCAGCTACCTTTAAAAGCACACCACCATCATGGGGAAGGAAATAATTACAGACTTCCACACCAGAGAGAATAGCTCTTTCTTTCTGCCCCATCCCCACTGTCCCTTTCTGTACCCCTCCAAAGAAATGGCAGGGAGAAGGTCACAGGCAAAACACTCACACAGCAAGACTGCAGCAGAAAGGTGATGTACTCGTACACTCACTCCTGTGTCACCACATTTCCTACACAGCAGGATGCAGCACTCAGCTCCATTTCTTCTCCAGCTTTTCTGCCCCTCCTGCTTAAACTGCTAAATTTGACATTGCTACCTGCTACTCTGCTTTTTCCTATTCCACAGCCTCACCAGTGAGAACATGGATCCACACATCAGCCAAGGCTGCCTAGAAGAAAATGAACCCCATGATTAAGGAACAGGATGAAATTCTGTCTTGCATTTAAAAGTAAATAAAAGCAGGACAAAGAATAGAAGCAGAAGTGTTTTGCTGCATCTTCTTACAAGAATATTCTTTAAGCTCTAGCTGCTTATGTGCAAAGCAATTCACAGCAGTAAAAAGACAGGAGAGAGCTCTTGCTAAGCAGTGAATAGAAGCAATTAGCCAAGAGAGGAGCATAAGCAACTTGCACTTTGCCTTCATACAGCTTATCAAGTTTATTCTGCCCTGTTACATCTGTGTAATTCATATAAAAAAAGCCAGCAGCTATTTGGCAAGATTTACATCTAGAAACAGCAATTTAATCACATATGAAAGATCAGTGGAACTGGGTGCCTCAGGACATTGCAAACTTCTCACCTCCCACTAACCTGCCTGAAACTTGCCCTGGTCATGTTAAATGTTCACTAAAAATAACTTTTAAATATCTGTTTCATTATTAGGCTCATCTCTCTAAACAGAAACATGAAATTTATTAAAGTTATCATGTGAAATAGTGAATGCTTGCACAGCAGAAACAAGTAGCTTGCAAGTTCAGCGATCTTCCCTCTGCAGTGATGTAACTACTCTAACATAGCAGAATTCCTAGTGATTTCTTGGCCAGGCAGAAACAAGTTGAATGGCAGATGTTAGAGATTTCCTCATGAAAAAAACCCACCAGAAGCAAAACTGTCAAACATGACTTTGCTCCCTAAAATAACAAAATGAAGGGATTCACATGTAACCTGTATGGAGTAGCTAATGCCCATCAGGTCTGGGATACCCCATCCTCTTGCTTCATTATCACATTTCTGACATTTTAGCACTGAACAGCAGTTATATTTACCAACTGCATCACCTCTGAAGCCTGACCTCAAAGTGCCCTAAAGTTTCAAATGCCAGCACTATGACTAGCTAAGTGTCTAATTTGAGGCAGTCCTGTATTTATTGCTGTTATACAAATAACAAAGCTCTTAATCAACCAAGGCTTCTCAGAGGCCTCATTTCTTTCTTCTTTGTAAACTTCTTTATGGGCAGCAATCAGACAAGACCAAAAGTTGTCTACTTGTTGATCAGTGCTCAAAATTTTTTTCTAAATGTGTGTGTGCCTGCATTACAAACGCAGTAGCTGCAACAGGTACCTTCCATGAACTCTTAAGAGCTGGAGCCAAGAACAGAAGGGATTTTAAGTTAGCATTTGTTTGTCAGACATGGCACTAGTCACTCTCAAATCAAAGCTTGTAGAAAGCATGGACAGCTTGATGGGATGCACTTGATCTGTGAGTAATCCCTCTCACTTTACAAATATTCCACTTTAGAGGATGGAATTTCATAGTAGAAAAGAAGGAAAATAACTTAAGTGTCCAATATATAACCAAAGCTCTGCCCAGTGGGCAAAAAATAACAATTCTGCCACTTAATTGAAACTCTAATTAGAAAGCAAAAATACATTTCATACACAAACTGTTACCCTTCATTAAACCCCCTCTTCAGAAACAAAGAATCTCTTTGGGAGCTGTAGCCCCGGGGCTTTTTTTTGTTTATTTTTTTCAACAGTCATTTATCTGCTCATTGTAAAACACAAACAAGAACAGCACAGAGGAGAATTTCTATTGAGTCCGTGAAAAAAATTCAAGTGCAGAAGATAATCTAGATGTTAATGCTCAGAATGGTGGGGCTTTATACAACTTCATCATCTGATACCTATGCCAAGGCTAAACCTCACTTGCTGCCCTGTTCAGCTGTGTGCCAAACGTGATGTTACCTCACCAGCAGCAAAACACATGGGACTCCAGCACCCCAAGTTTCCAGTGCCTGCCTAGGCCTTTGGACGTGCTCCTTAGCCCACATTTGTTATCAGACTTCTCTTCAAGAAAATAAATTGATACAATAGGATTCAGCCACATTTAGGAGAGAGTAAAAGACTAGATACTCAGACTAAATTGGGAGTTCAATAATCAGTGTCCTGTTTAAGATAAGCTGGAAGCAATTGAGAAAGCCAGAGCTTTTACCCTGAGTTTACTATATTCCACACCGAACAAACAACTCAATCCATCCAATTTTTCCAGCAGCTAAAGCAATATGTACTACTGGGATTTCCACTAATAATTCTACAAAAAGTAATCATGGAAACAATCTCTTTTCACAAGCATCACTGATGTCTTAGGGCAGAGATCCTATATTACAATCTTTCGTTACTGACTCTTCGCTCATTTTCTTTCATCTCTGAAACACAAAAGGATTCTCACAATCATCCTATTTAAAAACAAATCTGATTTAAAACAACAGTTGTAAACACTAATAGGTTTAAACAATGATGATGATGACTTGCCTGCCATTCCATCTGTAGCCAAATCTGTGTCAATTCACAGTAGAGTTCCTAACTAATTTATGTGATGCCACAAGAAACAGAGCTGTGCTCAATTGGCACGACCAGTGAACTGTCAAGGTAGGGGAAAATACATCTCTAAATAAACATTGCCTTTTATTATAGCAAAAATACACACCTAAAATTAATTTATCCACTGGAAGGCTGTCATCTTTCATAATTTAGAGTATTGGGACGGACTCAGATGCATTCCAAGATAAGGATGCTAAAGAAGAATCCTTTATTACTGCAAGGCTGCTGTTTCACGTGGAGTGAAACTGTGACAAGGTCCCTCTCAGCCTGAAAGGCTACCAGACCAAGCTTTTTTAAGTAGCAGTTCCCAGAAAAAAACAAACAAAGGCAAAAAAAAAAAGCTTTATTTTACTTTTTCATTACATTCTCTGTTGCTCTTTTCCATTCTCTTCTCCTTCTATCTAAAGCTAGCCAAAAAAGGGCAGATATTTCTTGTGATCTTAGACATACTTATCAATTAATGTATTTTTTTTCCCAAATCCTTATGTGCAAAAAACATTTCAAATTCTTAATTCTTAATCATTATTTTCAGCGACATTTAGAAAATCCAAGTCCCAAAGGCAAAGTACTCATAACAGGCCAAAGTTGTTGCCCACTGACCTACTGGGACAGTTAAAATGTAACAGCCAACATTACCCTTCTGCAGCCAGCTAAAAGCAATAACATGAGAAACCAGTATTTTAAAAAAAAAAAAAAAAAAAAAAAAAAAGGTAAATTTAAAGATTTTATAACCTAGAAGACTAACATGCATTTTATAGTATCTAAGAGAAATTGTATAATATGGAAAATTCTCCTATCCATCTTGATTATTCTCAGATTACTTTCCATAAATATGGTCTATTTGGCAATTTCCAAGAGGTGTCAGTAATAACAGTAATATTTAATTCAGTAATGAATCAAAAAACCCCAAAGTTGTTTTTCTTTGATGAAGGCTAAGCTTCAGTTCTGCAAACTTTGCTGTGCTGGTTTTCTGTCAAAAGAGTTTTCAGGTTCACAGGCACATCCAAAAACGTTGTTAATGGAAAGCAAAGAAAAGGTATTGCTTCAACCAGCTGGACCATGCTGTAACTAACAGCAGTTTGGGGAGGAAAACAATAAATATGATTTTTCCAAAGGACACAGTCACACCTCACATGCAGTGCACACTTGTTCTGAACCACACCACATCTGCACCCAAGTTTATATCATAATCATCCATTTGATTCAAACAGAGAATTAACAGCTCTTCCACAAGAGTGACCAGCTGATGAATGAGAAGGTGAAAATTACAGTTTTTGGAGACCTTTGAACAAAAGTCATTTAATCCACAGGAAATTCAGATCATATCTGACCAGAGCCCTGTATTTGAGCTGGCCATAAAACTCTTCCTAGGATTTGCCTATTATTTCTCAGAGTTATTCATCCTTTCTGCTTGTACTGCTAGGGAAAAAAAAAAATAATAAAACCAACCCAAAACACAACCCTACAATACACACGCCTGTAACAAGTTAGGAACAAGTATAAACAGAGAAACTTTTGCAAACCAAGTGTATTTTAGAATTATTTTTAAAAAGTCCTTCTGCATCAAGGGAGAAATAATGCCTTCTCCCTCCACCCCCAGCTTCCTCTAAGTTCCAGCTACATAAAACAGTTTAATGCTTTTATGTATTTCACATGTAGATCATCCAGAACATTTGCATAGCCTCCCAAAAATCATTTTCTGCAATAAATGTATTAAAATACAGAGAATGTTAAATTATACTTCTTAGAAAGCTACTTCAAAGTGAAATATGCAGCATTCTAATAATTTCCTTACATTTTTGTCTGCCTAATAAGTTTCAGTCTTATAAGAATTATACCAAACATTATTTGAAATGTCATAAGACACCAAGTAATTATAGGTCTGATTTTTTATTTTTTTTTTTAAAGTACCAATTTAGAACTCAAATCTGGGCTTTCTAGGTTTATTTTCAAATTCATCTTGGTAATTTACCACAGTTCTTTCCAAACCTGGCCTCTAGTTAATAAGGCTTCTACACATATGGTCTGACTTTCTAAAGGGCCTATTAGGAAAGAAAGGAAAAAAAAAAAGGAAGAAAAAAGAAAAAAGAAATTCCATTACTGTTTTCATGCTTTTTCATTGAACCATCACCGCATTCGCTTGCAATAACTCTAAAGGAGGATTATAAAAGTGCTTTCCCAGAATGTGTACTAAAAGGAAAGGAGCTCCAAACCTGGAGAGTGTCTGAAAGGGGCCTCTTGTGAAATGAATTCTCCCATGCAGCCCTTTGAAACCCTTTGCCTGGTCGAGCTGCTGGGCCTCTACATACAATTAGCTATTACTGCAGCTTATCCCAAATACTTTCACCAGCCCATCACAGCAGTGATTAGGGAAAACCTTACTGCATGTCTGTAATGCATCCATTAGCAGGATCCTACTTCACCTCTGAACAAGTTGAAACAATTTTCACTTTCTTAACACATCTTCACTGCATGTGGGCTTTTGAAGAGCCACATGTTAGTTACATCTCTACTCTCCACCATAAAGATTCTCTCCAGATAGCCAGGCTTTAGTGATCAGAGTTTCATTTTGCAGCTCTGATTTGACAAATATGAAACATTTTCAGCTTGTTAGCAGCGTGCAGGTAAAGCAAAGCTCTGCTGAAAATCGTTAATTTTATACACTAGAAGTAAAAATAAAGGAAGCTACCATCTGTACTCTTCACTGTTAGACCACACTTGTTACCCTGTACTATTGATAGGATTTCAAACTGACTGGCCAAAACCAACATTTTGGATAGGCATACAAGGGGTAAAAGCCTTTTTGTTCCCAAGGCAGCAAGTCTCTATTTCTCTATATATGATCCCAAGTGCAGCATCCCCTTTGACAGTATTTATCCTTATGAGCATGTCCAACCACCCCATTACTGGTATTTTACTTGAACATAATAGCTGCATATCACCATCTACCCATACTATGGAGAATCCCAAATCTTTTTATCCACTTATTCATGCAAGGGAATAAAGTGAAGAAAGACAGGAAACATTGTCATATATCCAAGTAGTCCTAAAGACAATCCATGAATTAAACTGGGAAGGGAAGAAGGGAACAAGGTCTCTGCAATTTTTCAGTTTTTGAACTGAAAACTTAAGGAATGCCACATTACTGCAGGGAAGAAAAAAATAAAATGTCACAATTTGACAATTGCACTGCATCTAAAAAGCAGAACTGAAAAATCCACAGAGGCTGAAGAAGTGCCAAGGGAAACAGTGGAATTTGCTAGAAGGTTTGAATTGCAAATGCAAGGGGAAATCCTCTTCTGGAAAATATATTCAAACTCTATATGCAGAGCGCACGAATGCCAAGAGAAATCTGATACTTTTCTCTCCCTTTTCACCTTTTGTCTTTCAACCTTTTTTTTCCCCCATCTCACTACTTCACCTTCCCTTACCTCTTTTTCCCTTTATTAGCTGTGCTTTGTCACTGCTGTTACACTTTCTTACAGAGACAAGAAATCTCAATATTTATTCTGCAGATCATCTCAATCAAAGGGCTCCATTTTTTCCCAGGGTACAAGGAAAGCCCCACAAGATCATCCATATGAGCAGTTCTTCCCTCCTATTCAGATCTCTGGTGTTCTTATTTGTCCACTGCACGTGGCTCCATCTGTTTTTTCCTGGGTTATCCATCTCACCCCTGCAGGAAGGGGCACTCACAGAACAACACCACAGCACAGAGCAGCACTGCTGGGGCACACCAGCACCACCCCCTGCTCTGCTCCCCAGCCCTAGTGCCAGATACAGACAGCTGGAAAACTCCTGGAATGAGAGAGAATCTGCAGTACAAGCCTCAACAACCCAGACTTCAAGCTATGAACATGGACACAAATAAATGATGAATGAACCACTTACAGAACTGAAAACCAAACAGCAGGCAAGGCTCTCTCCTCAGCAAGATGGTAGCCTATCTCCAAGTTCCATGCTAAGCTCACTGTTTTAGTAATTAGGGCTTGATCCTGAACCAGAGAGGTCACTGATAGCCTTCAAATTAACAAAACTAAGTCCTGGGGTCACAACCAGGCATTCCAAAATTGCAATCCAACACAATTGCATGTGCTTTCCATTTATGTCTAATATCACCTTTTCACTGTGAAAACTAATTTGCAGGTTCTGGCCATGCTTAGGAAAGGAGGAGCAGCAGAGCATTTACAGGACAAGCAGTTATACAGTACCTGAGCATTTTGTGAGCTATATTGCTCTTGTGGGTACACAATTCATTAAATGCTGTTGTGGTATCATTTCCCCTTGGAACTGGAAGTTCTACACAAATCGTCAGTTATGCAAGTTTCAACCAAGTAGCTAGTAGAGAATTTGGCATGTGTCTTCTCCTGAAACCAGAGTACACTCCGATATCAGTAACTAACAGGCTGCTTCTGAGGGATAGCAAAGGTTTGCCTAATTACAATATATAACCAGAAAGGCACCTGAAAAATCTGTCCTTCCTTTGCCCAAACACATTAAGCAATTAAAAAAAACCCCAAGTCAATAACCACAAACAAAACAAAATTCCAGTCTTGCCTTAGCAATTGGATCTAGACATCTGGAAAATATCCAAGAGTTCTATCACAGAAAAAGCTGCTGGACAACTCATAGGCTGCAGGAGTCAAACCTGGATTAGTTAGGCATTATTGTTTGGCCTTTTGATCAGAAGGACCAGGATACAACTGTATCTGCTGATAACAAAATCATATCCAGGTGGTTGATAAAGCCATTCCTTTTGCTCTCCTAAAGTCTTAATACTATAGGCACAATAGGATTTTTAGTATGGTAGAAGTGGAGAACTAGAACCTCAGTAGTATGAATTTCCTCCTTTCCTTCCTGAAAATCGTCATTTCCTTGTTTTTAAGGGAGAAATATGGTTACAGAAAGGAAGTTTTTACACTGTCAGGGTGAAGAATTACAGAGACTCATCTCTGCAATTGCTTCCCAGTCAATATCAGTTTGTAAACTAGGGAAGAAATTACTTTCCAGAGTACCCAGACACATGGCCAGCTTCTCAGATCATTACCCATACATAATTTTTCTAAGCAAATATGCTCTTTGATTACAAAGTTTCCACAGCAAAGGAGTTTTAGATTTCAAGAGGGCCCAGAGAATACCCACAGCTCATCTCTCCATACTATATTTTGGGCATAAATACACAAGTCCTTTTATCTCCATAGCTCAAGGAGTCACCTTTCCCAGTGCAAAAAGGATTAATTCAATGTACCAAAGCCCAGAGAGCTGTAGGCTGTACCCCACTACAGACCTCACTCATCCAGACTGAGAAGGAGCAGAGACACCAACCCCACTCTCCACTTGTTCCATCTTTAGCACACAAATACCTGGTGAGCAGCAAGGTTGAGCTTCTCCTTCGAGCCTTTCTGCAGCAGCCACGTCCTCCCAAAGACCCTAGCAGAAGCTGAACAGTTCAGGCTGTGTCAAAATTGCTCTCTGCACCACCTGCTCCTCCTGAGAATCAAGAAGTGCCTCACCTGTGTGTGTGGGTCAGCATGGAAGCAGATATGGGCTGTGACAAACTTTCCTCACTTCTATGAGGATTACACCAACCCAAAAATTAATTTAATCATTTTATATTCAGTTGCACTTTCATCCAAAGATCTTAGAGCAGTTCTCAAGCATCAACTAATTAACCTCCAGCTGCCCCCTGTGAGGTGTGCGCAGGTAGGTGGAGGAGCAGTTTCACACGGGAATTACGAACTGCACGAGGGAGGAGTTGGGAAGCAGCACAGCTTCCTCCTCCTCCCCACACCTGTGTGCAGCCCTGCAGCACCACTGCATACAGACAATTTATGGATGACAGAAACTCACACTGAGAGATGCCACGCCATAAAACCCGTACGTGGCAAAGCAAAAAGCAGGTCATGGTGTGTTGGGGATGCAACACTAATTAAAAATAATAAGCCAGCACCATGCTTTAACTTTCCTGTGCTGCTACTGAGAAGTGGGAAAATCAAGCTTTGTGTTTCTGTGAACCACTCTGGTTTTGGTTTCCCCACCTCTAAGTAAGATTTCCATTTTTTGAAACACTGAGTTCCTGAGATAAATATGTATCTATGTGCCAAATTTTTGTAGGCAAACTGTGCACCTTCCTGGGGTAGACTGAATGGTGTCTTTCAAGAAAGCATAAGCACTGTGCAAAATGATACCAAAAGACTTTAGGACACGTATAATGCAGCCAAGTGAAACTACAGGGGTAGTTAACAGGGGGATTCAGATGACACCTGGGCTGATCTAACAATTTACTGCTACCAAAAGGGTTAATTAACCTTGCCCCTCTCTGCCCAGCAGCACGGTCCAGCCCCCTCCTGCACTCAGCCTGCAGCCAGCCGTTCTCCCACCTTGCTCTGCCAATTTTAGCAGCAGTGCCCTGCTCAGGACCTGGGCCATTCAGTGAAACAGCCTCAGACTCCTCAGGCCTTCTGAGATATACTTCTCAGGCAGTACAAGATAATTACCAGCTGTGGAGATAATTGTCATTGTGTACTCTAGAAATTTCTATCTCGTCAGTCTTTGCCGTTTCTCTGCACGCATCCAGGTGTAACTTGCACAGAATGTCTCTTTTTGGTTTGCCATCACATGGGGCAGGATGCAGGTGTGGGAAGGGATTTCAAACCAGTCTTTCTATTGCTGTGGTGCATGTTTTGTAGGTCTCTCTCGGCAGGCTGACTACACTAGACACCACTGAGTGGCAGACCGTGGAGCAAATGCAACACATACACTGTGCTGCCATGCTATAGAAACTTCATTTCACCGTGGTTGTTCTTGTGCACCACTGTAAATGATGGGAGATGCAGAGTCCAGCCAGCCCCAATGCTCAAACTGCATAGTTCTGTGTTTTCTTCAGATTTCCCTTTTCAGAAGGTAGTTTACTTGGACAAAAAGGTGTCTTTGTCTCACCCTCGATTATGAAATTCAAATGACAGCCCTTTGCCTTAGGTGCTGCTTCTGCTTTTCCTCTCTGCTTCTTTCATTTCTCCTCCCTGCTGCTACACTGGAGTGAATAATGCATTTTTTAGCTAATTTCCGTGGATTAGGCTTCCAATTAATTCAAGCCAGTTTTACAGACTGCCAATTCTGGTTGCTAAAATTCAGTTGGAGTTGTTGGGGTAGGGTGAGGGGGTTTCCCATAAATTTTTTCCAGATTAACTACAAGAATTCACTGGAAACAAATTAGTCATTTTTACACGTGAGTATATACATCAGTATCTGCAGGATTTGTTTCAGCCCTAACTGAAAGCACAAATTACACTCTTCCTTTCTAAGAGGCCCAAACATGGTTTCACACCAACTGACAGTGGTAGTAATTAATGTGAAGGATCCCTGGGGTCTTTTAACCTCCTTTCTTAGTTTTTGATGGCTGAGACAGCCACAACCTGTGTGCCATTTAACCATCTATAAAACGGAGTGGGGAAAAGCTTTTAAACACGACAGTGAGTTTTCTTTAAACTCTCTAATGAGCTCTAGATAAAGCAGAGAGGTTTTTACTGTGGATTTTAAGAAACACCTTTTTCCCCTCAATTGTTCTCCCTAGGGCAGAGCATTTCTGTCTCCTTGTAGGCAGATGAAATCCAGGAACAGCTCCCACAAAACCCAGGAGCACTGATTATGTCAAAGAGGATTGCACAGTAAAATTCTGCTGTAGGACCATTTTACCCTTTTCATCATGTTGGTGCAGTTTGCCCTGTCTCTATTCAGATGTAAAATTGTTTTTCCTTTGCTTCTTTCTTTGCTGCAGATTTGCCAGCTACTCCAGGGTGGTTCAGAAATATCAGCTCATTCAAATAATGCAGCTTTATGATGCTTTACTTAAATCAACTAATCCCTGAGAGAAATAGCAAGTACCATCAGTCGGACCTGGGGTTGGGAGCTAAATTTTGTCACCAAACTCTGATACTGGACAAATCAGTCAACCTTCTCAAACCTAGATCTCTGTGTAATACCTCAGAAAGGAAACATCCCCCTGGCAAAGCACTTCAATATCCTCTAACGATGGAGCTTGTTCTAAGTGGAGAAGTTATTAAAGGACCAGGGAGAACCAGCTTTCAGTTTGATTTCCAGTTCAGGGATTGCAAGTTAACAGCATAGGAGCTGCTCCTTGTTAAATATTCCAATACTTTGCACAGTAAATTATGAAATAACCTTTCCAAAACACATACCCAAAGAGAGCCTGCAGATGAAAAAAAAAAGATGCATTCATATGCTTGTATTAAGGTTGCCAATACCCAAGCTGTGCCAGACAGACTCCTGAGAAAGCAACCAGCAGCTGAGCCCTGTCCCGTGTCCACCTCCAGAGCCACACAGCAGGAGCAGATCAGTTTCTGCTTAGACCTGACATTTTAGAGAAGCTGCCAAAGAAAGTGGGATGCACTGGGACACGAGGCTGAGCCTCAGGCAGCAGGGGTGTCTCTCCTTGCAGGGCCAAGGAGTCCCACAAAGGGCAGGAAGGGGCAGCACAAGGCAAAGAGTCAAGCATGGTGGAGTTCAGGTTGCCGCCCAAGACAGCAGAGCTTCCCCCCGGGCTTTCCCCCTTGAGATTCTGCTCTTGCAGGACCAGATTCATGAAGCCATGTAAACGTTGAAAATCCACAACAGTTCTTTTATTTTGGTAGATCTCACCTCTTGTCATTGGTAAACAGAAGAGTCAAAACCAATACTACAAGATAGAAACAGGGAATTTTTTTAAATGAAGTTAGAATTTAACAGATTTCCTCATTAAAACTTTTCTTTTTTCCTTTGAGACTTCTAAGAAGTGCTCCACAGGTAGGTAAAATGCTGTCTCAACTATAAGTTTTTTTTTTCATTCAGGGTAAGTTAAACATCTAGTCCTTCCAGGTGACCCATCTACTTGCAAAGAAAACAGCACCAGGCCTAGATATCACTTTACTCACTTTAATATTAGCTACAAGAAACTTGGGTCCTTTCCTAAGTGTTTATGAAAACATGAGCAAGTGGTCTGGAGAGTATTCCAAGTTCAAGTTTATTTACTTTACTGATTAGAATTAGATGTGCAGATAATGGTTCTCGCACGATAGGGGTGGAGCCATGGAGTTATAAAACAGAACAGCTTTTTAGCATTTACAGATCAAACATGAGGGCTGAACCCATAACAAGCCTCTCTAAATTCCTAAAAACAACCTTTGGTGAGCCTGTAGCATTCCAAACCTCCAGCTCATGCTCTCACCTTAAGTAATTGATCAATACTGAGCTATGAAGTCTCCAATTATTCTAAATACTCTTTGCTCTTGACAAGGTGCAATACAGCATGTGAGGATTGCAGGCTTTTCATGTTAAGAAACTGCAAACTTCTGAGATTTCATCACTTGTCTTTCTAATTGGGCATAGAGACAAACCGGATCTGGGGGCAGGGAAAGAACTGTGTAGTCAGTGGTGACTGTGGTGGGTGTTTGTCCCTGGAGACAATTTAAAGAAGCATTTGGGGCAGACTGTCTAAACAATGAAAAGCTGAGGAGAAAAGGGGCTTTTTAAGAAGTTGCTAGCAGGAAACTCTACTTAGGACTACATCTCATGGCCTAGTTCACAACTGAAGAGATACAGATGTTGATGAAACTTTTGTAAACATGAAAAGAAATTTAAAATGCTGGAGGAAGATGTATTGTCTAAATGACTGGGATCATGGTTTTCATGCAACTTTCCAAGGTTTTAGGAAAACAATTGTGTCAATCTCCTTCACGTGTGGAAGGAAACATCAATTAATTTCCCTCTGTCTGACAGATAATCAGTGAGATGAGAAGATCCTGTATGTTACAACAGATAGATTGCAAATGATAGAGCGTGCCTATGTGCTAGACAAGTATACAAAGTGTAGCATTAAAAATTGTTGAAAGTAAAGGTGATGGTATTAACTGGGAGGCAAGGACATGGAAGCTCTGACAGAAAGAACTGGATTGTTGAAAATGCGAGTTCAGTGTGAGAGATGAAGGTGAAGCATCTGCAGAAAATCTGACATCCTTCTGAAGAGGGAGGATTCTGATGAAAAATTAATATCTCACTGATGCAGATCCTGAGAGATACTAATTCTGGCCTTATTTCAAAACCAGAGGGTTAAAGCTTAAAAATTAGAGAATTTTTGGGAAGATATGACCTGAAAAAGTAAAGCAAATTAAAATTTTCACTTATTTAAACATTTCACTTATTTTTTACGGTATTTTTGTACATTTCACTAGCCTGATAAACTTGAGGGAAAGGTGCATTTTATTGCAATGCTATGACTGACTTCCTTACTAATCTGGCAATACACGTTGCACGCAACACATCAGTCAGTCACGTTAAGAAGGTGGAGTGTGTTCCAGAGGTAGTATGAATAAATTGTTACCTGTAGTTGCCCTGGTAACTCCTAATTTGTCACTGCATAACAGATTTGTGTTTAAATGGCTGCAAAACTTCCCTTGAGGCTGTTACAAAAACATACAAATGTCATTTCCTTTAACTTTTCCAACTGCATATATGTATATAAGTGTATATATGGACATCTTTAATAGGAAAAATGCTTTCCCAGCTTCATTTTACCTTTCTCACAACTATGTAGCTTCAGCCTGTCATCATGGAAATGAAGCATCTTCTCCAGACAAAGGAAAGAAGTCCTTGTTGTTCTGGAAGAGAAGTCCTCCAGAACCACCAGTTCTCCCCTAAAAACACCAGCTTTGCAATAAGAGTTTTTAAAATTCCACTTTACTGGTCTCCTTTAGATGTTAGGAAGAAAATAGAAACCAAATGTAAGATTTCTTAGTCTTATTTATCCCAATTCTGATAGAAAACCAGAATGATTCAACACAAGCTATTAAATTAAGTAAATGGTTTGATATTTATCAGTCACTGACAGTGAATAAGATATTTTTAAACATTTGCTTCATGGTTTAAAATAAACAGGAACAGATAAGACTCATTTAAAACACATATACACCTCCTTATTAAAAAAAAAAATCCACCACCTTTAAAGTTGCTTCTTTCAATGCTTCTTAAAAGAAAAACCCAAAACCGAGAAAATGTTTTCATCAAATTTAACAAATAAAAAAGAACCTAATTTTAATCCAGTGACAATCTCAAAGTCTAACAATGAGGTAAAGCATCCATAATTCTATTTAACCCTGCTTGATGTGAAGGTTTTATTTTGTGATCATTTTAGTGCATAAACCCTGATGAATAATGGAATTTTAGAAAAAGAACCCCTATTGAGTCAAGCTTCATTGACATCTGACTGGTAGTCTAAGAGCCTGCAGAGAGGGTCCAAAGCAATGCATCACAGCCTCCCAGCAGGTCATTAAGGCATTACCCAATTAGAAAGCAAGGCTACGGAGCGACATTGTTCACAGCAGAGCAAACATAATTGATTTTTATTTCAACAGGGGGGAGAACCTCCTTACTAAAGAGCTTTAGCATAATTTCTTATTTAGGAGAGGTTTCAAGAGATTTGTGCTGGAGTATTTAATTCCAAACCCTGGGACAGTCTCTGGCAATGTGTATAAATTAAGGGGCAGTTGACTTCACTCATTCATATTCAAAGTAGAGACTCGCTTGTTGCTCAAAAGTAGCATGAAGATTTCTGAGCAACGGCATCCAACACCAGCTGTGCAGGGGCACAGTGCTTGGACCGTCCAAACTTTTATACAGCTCATGTAGCTATCAACAAGCCAGTTTCCTGCTTGAAGGCTCCTCTCTGAGGCACTTTAACATGCTAATACACTGTATGTAGTCCACAGCTCCTTAAGAGCACCATGCAGATGGAATTTGCTCCCTAGACGTCTTCATCACCCTCGATCTCCTGCTCTTCTTGTTGTTTCCACACTGGTTATTTTCAACCCCACTCTTCACAGGCACCACTGGATGGGAATGTTCAGTGACAGCCTGTAGCAAGAAAGGCTTCCTAATGAGCAGTTTGGATTTTCTCAGTTTACAGTATTACAGTAACACAGCGGAAAATGTTAGCGCTGTTATCTCCCATCTCCTTTTGTATATGAGTAACGTGAGGTCTTTTTTCATTGCAAGCCATGCAAGTTGAAAAAAAAAAGAAAGGTCCTATTGCAAGCACCACACTTCATCTTTGACAGCAATCAAATCATAAATTCTACGAGGAAGGTTTGTTTTCATTTGTTAACACCCAGTGCATCAGTGGCAACAAATACCTTTTCAGGAGAAGTGCTTTTTTTCTAGCTTTTGCATTTAAGGTCCACTGGAGAACAGATAGCTGGAAAATGCTATAAAATCCTCACTTTTTCCAAGACCCAGAGCAACACAACTAAAGTCCTTACTGGAAATATTTGTAGATTGCTATCTCCAAACTATGTATACAGCAGACTTGAAAAAAAATGTTTTCCTCTATTAGTTTTACTTCAGTGTGCCAAATGAAACACTTAAAAAAATTTAAAGGACTTAGCTGCAATGGCAGAAGTCCATTCCCAACTTCATCCTCTGGGTCTGTACCTAAGAGTCATGTGACTCATCAGTCTTTAATTTTCTATTTTCCGTCACGTTTCTGACAAAAATGACAATTTTCAACTTGACGTGTGCCTTAAACACACCTTTTTTTAAAAATTCTTAGTTAAAGAAAAACAGGGGAAAAATTTTGCATGGCACTTTAACTTCAAAGTCTGCCAGCAGTACAGTGACAATTTTATTCCACTTGGTTGTTCACAAGCCCACTTCTCTGTCTTGTGTAAGTGCTCTCCTGAAATACAAGGAAAGCAAAGAGATGGTGTAAATAATTTTTATAAACACTTATGTACTCAGATATATCACAAACCTAGCAGCAGCAAGGGCAATTTAGCAGTTGTTTGTCTTACCATGGCACTTACGAGCCCCAGGCACAGATTGCTACCCCTTAGTGTTAGTCACGACGCCAACACACATCAAAGCAGCAATCCCTGACCTGAAAAATCCTCCTGTAAAAATTTATGCCCAAGACCAGCTGTTTATGAGTTTATCCATATATTCCCAATTCTGTCTCCCTTTTTTAATGTTAGGATCAAAATCAATTCTTCGTGTTGTACAGATCAACGCAAGTATAAAATTTCAGTAGCAGCAGCAATACATTTATTGTGCACTGCTGCTTAGTCATGTACCAGCGGAGTTAGGAAGTTTTTCTGAGGGCTGCCAAGGCACACCCAGTGCCTATTTCACAAAAGACCAGCGTTCTCTCTTCCTCTTGAGTCAGAAGGACTATGGATAGAATCTTCTTCCATGGACACTTTACCACAGTAAATTTACTGTCAGCTGGCAGTCAGTTGTTCAAATCCACCCATATTTAACTGAATAAAGGATCCATTGCTTCCACCACATGAATGCTTGGAAAAAACTTCTAAACTAATTGTGACAGAAACCATCAGTGCATGAAGCAGTGTGGTCATTTTTGTTAGTTACTGCTATGGACAAATCACCTATACCCCAAACTCTTTCTGCTGAAGTGATTCCTGGGAAATTGTCTTTACTGACAAAGAAATTCCCACCAACAGACCTGGTAAAAAGCTGGAAAAAGCCATTGTTAAACACATGTTTTCTAAGAAATTAGCTAGATCCACAAACACCCAAAGGTGGTTCAGGATTAAGCTGTTCCTCACTTTGAAAACAAATCATCTGAGCCAATGGTTCCCTACCCTTCTCCGTTTGTGAACCTCGAAATGTTTTCTAGCTGTAACACAGACCCAGTACCATACAGCAATAATAACCTCTCTTTTTCCTTAGGCTTGCTATGACTGTCATGTATGTCTTGAAAGCAGTCACTGCTATCACCACTCAGGTAGTATATTTGAAGTAGGGAAAGATATTGACCAAATATCTTGAAAGCATGTTGGAGTAAGTTAAAAGCTTTAAACCCTCTGAATTCCTCACACATAGCCATGCCCTTCCTCTGCACAGGCTGCACAACTGAAGCAACAAACCTTCAGGGGTGCACTGTGCAGCCAGGAAATGTGGAAGAACGGGATCACGTGCTGAAAGCCAGACAGGGGTACAGGAAAATGCCCTTTCCAGCTTTGAGGAGGATAAGTGGAATGGCTTACATCTGGAATTAATAGGCCTCTTGACTTAATGAAAATAACCAATGCATGTTTTGCATGCTAGGTTAGAGTGTTTTGATTTGTAATGAGGAAAGAAAGTGTAGAATATACTGTACACGTTCTCCCACAGGTGTGTGATGTGTGGGCTGGAGAAAATGGGCTAATTTTAGAACTTTCACCTTGTTAAATGTTTCTGGAGTTTAACTTTTTAATAGGAGACATGCTGATATTACGGTCCTTGAACATTCCTCACCAGTGAGAAAACAGAGGGAAATGGTCTGAAAATTCAGTGCTTAAAATGATAACTATAAATTATACTGTAACTTCAGTCCTTTAAAAATGCTTATTTTACTGAAGGATGTTGAGCAAGGCTGTGTTTTTCTCCAAGGAAGAAATGCTGCAGTTCACCACAGTAAATCTGAATGGTGGCACTTACGTACACGAATAACCATTATTTAGTCTAAGAAATCCTTCTCTAATATTCAGTAAATTGTGTGTTGTTGATTTCTTGAAAAGAAATCTTAGCAAACTATTCAAATTATTTGATTTTACATTTTCCATGGTATCTTATGGTTCACCTTCTGTAACCTTATATGCTCACTGGCTAACTGCATGTTCAATGCTGAACACTAATGTACACTGTATTTAGTATGTTTGTATCTACACTAGTTGAGAGACTAATTTTCAGAGAGAAAAGAGCATGAAGAGATACTTGAACATAAAAAAGCTGTAAGGACATAAATAATGGGACAACACAGAAAATATCTCCTAAACAGAAGCTTAGTTTTTCCTTAGTGTCCTTCAAAACACAACCCACCCCCCCCACAACCCCCCCCCTCCAAACATCAAATTAACCAGCAAGGTAATTGACACAGAAAATTAATGTCACGAGGTTGCAGGTCATGGGCTTAATTGATGTTCTTTAGACCAACTCAATGTTTTGGGTTCAAGCATTTATCCAGCCCTGTGATGGCTGTACTCACAGACACCAGTGAAAGATACTTAGAGGTTCATTTATCTCTTCAGTGTTTCCTGGCTAAAATCTTGGTGCTGAACTGCTCAGACTCCACAGGTTTAGGAGATGCAAAGTGTCCAATAGTTTTATACAGAGCAAGAAGAGGAAGGCAGCACTGGCTACTTAACTCCACGTTAAGGAAGGATAATGAGGCGCAGGCACAGAATACAAGCAGTAAGAAACTGGGACAGCACTCTTTTCTTCACCTCTGTACAGTCCAACCAAAGAAGAGATGTGTGTCACCAAGGAGCACTTCTGATCATGCAGTCAAGGCCCTATAAATGGTACAATAAGGCCTATCCTGCAGCCCCATGGAAAGCAGATGGCACAGCAGTGACCCAGGGCCTGCGAGCGTTTGAGCTGCAGTGCCATGTTCAAAGTTCACTGATGTCAAGGCACATCTGTCACATGCCCTGACATTAAATGGGGTCCATAAAAAACATCAAGCAGGAAAGTGGTCAGGAGTCAGATGGGGCCTTTCCTGTGAGTGAAGATAGCCAAGAATATATTTGCCTGAAATCACTTCAAGCCTGAGGAGTTCGTGGAAAAGGGCCAGGCTTTACCAAAACATCTGTCAGAAAATGGTGCGCCACATCTGTCTCAGTTAGATATTACACATTATAGAAAATTTTATCTAAAAGAGGAAGAGGGAGAAAGCAAGGCAGAAAACATGATTTTTCCAAATTTCTGACTCTTGCTAATTTTTCACGTTATGGTTTTGCAACATTTCCTTTCGTATAGTTACATGAACTGTATAAATTATATACATATTTTTATCATTTAGCACTGTGAAGAAATGGTCATAAACAATCATTTTGATTTGTACTACATTTTTAATTTATTTTATGCTTTATATGAGCCCCCAGAAGTTTGAGGAACACATATGGGAGGATATTTGAGGGAAATAAATTTTTAAAAACTCAGAACTTTAAAAATGTTACACATTTTTCCGCTTCTAAGGCCAGGGATCGAGTTATGCCCATCTGATGAGAAATACACCATGTCCCTGAGAGGTTTCTCATTTACACCCCAAGAACTCTTGAAAAAATATCTTTAATCTATAAATACCTACAAAGACATTCAGAAAACTTGCTACTGTGTCCGGGCAATTTACTGAAACTCACATATTTCAATAAATTATTCATCAGGATTTATTTTCCATAGCTAAGTACCACACATAAATTACTGATAAATGCTAGTGAAATCTGACAGCTGAAAACATCTGTCCTCTCGTGCTTATACATCTTAATTTTCTTTCAGCTTGCCTTTATTTCTCAAAACTAACTATGCCAAACGGCTTAAGGATACATTATATTTGATTGATGTCATACAAACCAGAACTGCATGGCACACTATACACTTAGAAAGGATACAGAACATCGTTCCCAAGGCTGGAAACATCTCAGTAAGAACACCAGCTTTTTATGCCTATGGCTAATGAATTTATCTTCTGAAATAAATGTATCTTTTGGACTTGGATCAATGCATGCCTTAATTAAAACCATGTTTCTGTATAAGCATCTAACAAGAACACATGAAGGCCCTATTTAAATTGGAAAAGAACAGTGTAAACCAGTATGGCTTTTAAAACTAACTGCTTCCAGGTGCAGAGAGAGTGGAAGTTTAGTGCTGTTTCCAACTTGATGCTTGGATGCCTTTGTTCTTGAAAGTGTAAGGTTTCTCTCATTCTCAGTTTTATGACTGCAGGTTTCTATGTTGCATAACACCCTATAATAGAGCACCAAAGGGCTTAGGTTTATTGTTTTGTTTCACTTTATTGACTGCATGTTTTATTCAGCTAATATGTGCCATGGAGGCAGGCAGTAACATCTCAATTACAACGCCAGGACTCTTCCTTCTCTCTAAATGACCAGCTTCAATCTGCACTTTATTATATTCACATGCAGGTGTTAAAAGGCAAGGAAGGAGGGGTGAGGGAAGACAGAGTTGAAACAGACCTTTTAAAGCATTACAACGGGAAGGGTTTTTTCCCAGGTAATCCTCTAAAGCTAAACACATTCCAGTATATGATATTTATGCTGTGGCAAGCCACCAAGCACCAGCAACTATTGCATAGCAATGGGTGTGAGAAAGTTCAAATCTAAATAAAAACTCCTCCAGAGTCTGATCAGAGCTGGATCTGGTATTTCACTTTACTCATTTCTACTATTGTGCATCCCTGTTGGAGAGCCAAAGAGACTTTGGCAAGGCAACAAGTATACAAGCAAGGAATTGGCACTCCCTACAGCTTATTCAATGTCCTGAATATTAAAGCTTGTTTTACTAAGAAGGGGAATGCTGAACAGGATGACATTAGGAGTCTTCATGGGCCCTTTTGTAATGCCACTGGATTTTTTCATTCCCGCAAGATTCCCACAAGGGCAAAGAGACAGACCAGCTTAACGTTAGAGACAGATAAAATCTTTTCCTCTTAATCAAAAGTATGCTGAGCTGGCAGGGCAATGGGTGGGAGGTTGAGGGAACAGAGGGGAGAAAATGAGAAAAAAGTAATCCGGAACTTCATTAATAATAGAGAAATAAGGCAATTCTTTGCAGGTGGAGCTGTAATCGAAATAAGTCCAAAAAATCTCTCTTATTTTATCTGAAGATAAACACCAACTCGAATAATGCAGCAGCACCAATCAGTTCAGCACACAAGCCCAAGTCCTGCTAATGGACTCAAAAGTTTAATGTCTGTTTTTCTGGCCAGTGATAAACTACCAGATACCAACAACAATCACAAATCACCATCCCCAGAACCAGCAGACACTGAGCACTGTAAGGAACAGCCCTTTGCCTTCCCATAGGAAGTGCCTGTGAGCCAGAAATGAATTGTTCCTGTGAAGATAGATACTGTGGCATTTTATAGCTTCAGACAAGGAAATAATCTTTACAGTGTTTCAGAGGTTATTAATAAATACTTTACTTCAGCTGAATTGTTTATACTGCATTGTGAGTCTTCTGGAAAATCATGATAATTTCATTTGGGTTTATAAAGACCTCAAATATTCAATATCTAGCTCAGTTAAAGGCAACCAGAAACAGCTAGATGTATTCACAGTGACACTTTGGGCCAATTTGACAAAGATAAGAAAGAATGATTTCTTTTTAGCCTGGTATAAAGGGTAGCTTATTGCACACACCTTTCCGTCTTCAAAGGGAAAAACCTGGCTCAGCTTTTTCACATTTCTCCCACATCCTGACTTTAGCATTAGAAGCAAAGCCATACTGCTCAGTCCAATGCCAACATTAATCCCCTATATAAGGCACTTGAAGCCTGTTGCTCCACTCACTGACTACATCCAGTGAATTTACTGGGTGGGGAAAGATTTTGCAGACCAGTCCTGCAAGATGTGTGTGTTTCCTGCAAGGTGCTACCATCCCACGGTGACACCAGGTATCAACAATTGGGCCAACACCTTATAGGAGCAGGGTATTCCCTGGTGTTTTCACCCTGGCTCACCAACCAGCCCAGGGCTGATCCTTAAGTCTGGGAGGAAATTAAATGGGGAACTTTTTTGACTCTTAACAGTTCCAATTTGTTATGTCATACAGAATTTGAGAAATTTCCCGCTTTCCAATTTCTTCTTTCTTTAGCTCATATCAAGTCCTTGGGCAAGTACCTGTGGTGGCAGCTCTGCCATCAAAAACCACCCAGCTCCAGGTGTAGAATAAGCTGCCTGACCCCAGAAGGGACGATTAAAAATTGCTTTTAGCAGCAGGCAGAAAGCAGCTTCTTCCTTTAAGATGGGGATTCCTAAATCTGTCAGAGAAAAGGAAAAGGGAGCAGGCTACAGAGTGCTGCTAGAACCAGGCTTGGGCCAGCAGCTGCTCTGGTGGTCCCTAGGCAGAATGTGCAGGATGAGCAGCCAGGAGAGGTGCAGCAGCACTGGGACCCAGCACAGGGTGGGTCTCACCCCCCAAGCTCTGTCCAAGACAGCTGCACAGATCCTGCTAGACTTTGTTATTATTTATGTTTATTTATTGAGCATCATCAGCAAGCCTGGGACTGTACAAGGGACAAGTAGAGAGAATCCCTTCCCAAAAATGGAAACAATTGGGCTCTGTGTGGGAACCGTGAAATCCACCCAAAACTAAAAGGCTTCAGTCTTCAGGCTGTTAATTCAGCACATATCAGGAGCAATAAATTCACTTGGAAAAAGGTCCAGAAATCAGTGGATTTTTGGTCTCTGACAGTTTGCACTGCACCGGACATTAGAAGTCAAAGACCAAAAAGTAAAAACACTTTACCTGCAATCCTCCAGTTTCTGTTTTTGCCAAAATATATTAAAATACAGTCAATACTTTTGATATCCTGATATGATTTCTTCCATGACTTTTATGGCCACATAAAGATATTATCTTTGACAGCTGGGCTTGATGCTTTCCTGACATAAATCAGTGTCACACCAACGTAACTGCATAGAATGAAACCACAGAACGATATGAACCTCTATGTATAATTATTTTCTAAATGGGGAACAGGACAGCGCAACAGGGCTTAATGATCCAACACATTATTTCCTGCTGAAAGAAATAAAACTATAATTCTGACTGTACATAGTACATATTAAATTATTGTTATTGAACTTTCACGTTAAGTCCCCAGTAATCTGAGTTCTGCTCTGTGGTGAAAACAGTATTGCAGCTCTGCTACTGATAACATCATAAATACAGCATTACAATAACTAATGCTGCCCTCCTATGACACACTGCAAATTAAGAACATTATTAACAAAACCTGAAGTGGATGCATATTTCAAGCCCTGCTAGATGAAAATATATTTTGTTCCTGTTTTACTTCCTTGATTATATCACAAAACCATTTTTCAGCTCTGTATAACCATACTGTATAGTTTTAATATTATACTACATGAAAAATCTGTTACTGTCTTGTGGGTGTTGACCTTTAGTGGGCCCTGGGTGCCCACTAAAGCCACTCTGTCACTCCCCTCCTCAGCTGCACAGGGGAGAGAAAATACAACTAAAGGCTCCTGGGCTGAGACAAGGACAGGGAGATCACTTAGCAATTCCCATCACGAGCAAAACGGACTCAACTTGAGGAAAAATTACTTTAATTTATTACCAATCAAATCAGAGTAGTATAAAGAGAAATAAAACTATATCATAAAATCACCTTCCCCCATCCCTCCCTTCTCACAGAAGCCACTCCTGTAGGCCCCCACCACAAAATCTTGCCACACAGACCCGATACATTCCACCCCTCACCTCTGAAAACATTAAGAATTACCATTGAAATCCACATTCATCATGCAATCTTCAATCTCATCACCAAAAATGAATTTCCTACACCGAAATCAAAATGATGTGATCGTAACACAGAATGAAAGTGGGCAAGGGACACACGGCCTACCCCTCATCCCTCCACCACAATTAGAACACCACCAATTCCCCATGACCATTCTGCTCTTTAACATTGTCCACTGGATGTTTGACCCATTACCTCTCCCAGTTATTGCCCTTTTCTTGATCCATGAGCCTTTTGCTCTATTTTCTCTCCCCTGTCCAGCTGAGGAGGGGAATGACAGAGAAGCTTTGATGGGTACCTGCCATCCAGCCAGGGCCAACCCACCACATGTATCCTACCCTTTCCCTACAGGAGGTCTCTTAAACAGCCACAGTGTTCACTACGTAGCATTTGATTTAGAAACACAAACCCCCTTTGTTCATATTCCTCTCTAAATTGTGACTTCTTTAGGTGGGTTCATGAAGCAAATCTACCTTTAAACACAAAAAGCTGCAGGGCGTGTCCCGTGGTCCTCTGGCTTCTGCCAGAAGAATCTCTTCATGTCCAATTACATGGAAAAAAATAAAGGCCAAAGCCACAGACCCTGAGTCCTCATGCCACCATAGCCCACATGCAGCTGTAGTGGGAACAAATATTAAACCAGAATTTCTTTAAGAATCAACAAGGCATGCAACACATACCAGGGGGAGAAGGGAATCTGTCATGCTGTCCCATGGCCAACATCCTCCATGGAAGCATGATATGGGGTATGTGGTGTCCAGGAGCAACCCCACACACTCACTTATACCACCATGGGATTTCATGTCACTCCGTCAAACGGAGCAAAGACAGGACTTCCAAGTTTCTGGCATTTGAACCTGAGAGGAAGGATCCCTTTAGGAGAAGCATCAACAGAAAGCTGTAGTTTCTCCCATTTTGGACCCTCCTTTGTTCGTGCAAAGCACACTGGCAAGCATTGCTTCCCCCAGCCAGCCACAAAACTATCTGGCTTACTTGGCGAGATCCAGCAGGAGCTGTTTCTGTGGGAGTTTCATCTGCTGGAACTAAAGCACGCTGGACAATGACCACTGCTTAAAGATGTAAATACCTTCCCCGTGCAGTGCATACGTAATGCCCCTCAGGAGGGGATCTGGACAGGCAGCTTTTACATTCATCACACTCTTTTCTGTCTTGAGGAGGAGGCTGCAGTACAGCTCTGGGGTGAAATGAGTGTGTTCAGCTTTGTTGCTGCTGAACATTTCTTTTTCTCTTTACTGGCTACTCTACTCCCATAATGAGCAACATCCCTGTGAGTGACCAGCCAAGAGCTCCCAGGTTCAAGGGAGCAGTGGTTGTGCTGTTCCCACTCGACTGTGCTTTATTTTCTTCTAGTGAGTTCTTTTGTCCTCCTTCCCTCCTCATGAGACCTTGACAGCTGAAAACCCCTGGCAGCCCCTGCAGCAGGTGAGCATGGTGGAGTTCTAGGAGACTCTTTGCCATCAGAGCAGAGTTTGAACCAAAATAGTAATAATTGCCTCAGGTACTCTCCTCTTCCCTCTCATCCCAAAAACTATATTTTTCATGGCCTCAGACATTTTTTAGCTTACTAATGAGGTCAGTAGTTCTTTTCTGAATGAAGCCCCAGCAAGCAAGAACTGATGTGGCTGGAGAGTTGTTTCGTTTTTGGGGTGTTTTTTTAAGCAACTTCCAGAGTAACTTGTTCTGGGGGGTGAGTAACTACCATGGGGGGTAGGTACCAGCCAGTCTCTATCCATGGACTGGCTGCCCCTCCTGGTTAAGGTGGCCCCAGGGTCAGTTAATCCCAGTGACTAATGCTGGAGCAGAAACCTGGTGGAGCCGGCTCTAAGCCTTCCCTTGGCCCAGGAAAAAGAAATACAGCCTGAGAGGAGATTTTCCTCTCTTACCAGAGGGATATTTTATCCACCTTACAGACACGGGCTGGTACCTGGAGCACCTGTTGCCTGAAAGAAATACGTACACAGAGCCATAAATTCCCCTTTTACAATGAGTTGTACGTGCCCTTTAGTAGCTGGAAAAGCAGCAGTGCAGCAAAGGCCACTCAAATGCATCATGTGAATATCTGGAGCTGTGAGCTTAATAAAAGCTCTTTACTACCACAAAGCATAGCTTATAACATTGTGTTCAAAGTATTTCTCCATGAACACTTTGGGTGGATTCCTGGTCCCACCACAGACAGTGGGAGTTTTGCCCTTCGCTTCAGCGGGATGTATTTCACCTTTTGTGCTTAATTGCCAGTTGTTAGGGAAAGGAATAAATTACAGTCTGCTAAATCCAGGCACAGTAATAATCAACAAGTCCCTTTTTAAAAAAATAAATGCTACCATAAGAGCCCTTTATACCTAGCTGAAGTCTTAGACAGTCTTTTTCAAGTGTTCTGAAAGTTATTTTCTGATACTTTTTTGTATTCCCGGATGGTCTCACCACATTTGCATCAAACCAACTGGATCAACAAGAAAAAACAAACAGGGAAAAGTCGTTAATGGACAAAAGACAAGATTTAAAAACCTTTCACAACCATCCACTTAAAAGACTGCACTGTTTAGCTAGCTTGTCCAAATTTACAGTGTAGCAAGAGCAATAATCTCCATCAGAGCTGGTTACAGCCCCTGCCAAGCTGAAAGCAATGTTCCCATTGGCTTCTGTAAGCAGATCAGATCCTGGAAAAGAGGAGTTGTGTGCCAGAGTCAGAACAGTTAGACAAATGAACGTACACAGAGATACAAATACCCTTCCTCAGAGTTAAATTATTTTGCCATGAACAGGACATTTAAAGATTGTATTTAGATGACCCATCTGTGTTTTAAAGCAGATTAGAGTGCTTTGGGAAGCAAATGACACACTGCATTATTTAAGCCAAATGTTCAAAATTCCATTTGCTGTTGGTGCAAGCTACATACACTGAATCTTCAGTCATGTGTCTGAACACATTCCTGGTGAGCTTAGGCAGAGTAAAGTTAATTGAATCAGCCTACAGGATCCCTACCACACCACTGCAACCTGAAGTTGCCATTTCTATTTCAGCAGCCTTTAAGTAACTTTCGTCAAGATCCTCTGATTTCTCATCTCCTTCTCTGCACTAACTGTAGGTATTCCACTGTACTGGTTCACAGTGCCTTCACCTTCACTTAGACATCTTTATTTTAACATTGACCTTTATAGCAGTAAAAATGCTTCTGTTCCATTGTCATGGTGTTATGAAACCTGTCTGTGCTGATGCAGCATTCACCAATTCAATACACAAAAACACAAGTACAAAACACTGATCTCATCCATTCTTCCCAGGTTGCCTCTCCACTACCTCTTCTCAAGAGCCACCATCCAAGAAGCAGCTACATAGAACTGCCAGAGGTTCCCTTGCCATCCAGCCCTTGAACATTCCTGCTGCTTCTTATGGCTTTCTCCAGGCAACCTGAGAGCCAGTTTTCTAGAGTCTACAGATTTTATTGGTGAAAGCACCATATGCCATCAGCTAGAGAGAGGCTGGGAACATGGCACTCCCTCATCAGTCAGTACTGCAGCTTAGGATAATCATTCAACATGTTATTCATGTTTAACACATCAGTTCATTGAGCTGGCACTCTCGTCCCACTTACAAAGGTAAATGAAGGCTAGAAGGGGCCTGTGAAACTCGAGCTAATGAAAACGATGCAGCTGGCTCCAAACTGTAATTCTGGCTCTGAGGTGCAAGATCTTGGCACCATCTGCTCCTTCCAGAGCTAATATTAATGAAGAATTCATCCCACCCTTGCTGAGCAAGGGAATGCTAGCACACGGATCCCGATGGATGCACACAGCTTTCAGCCATATTTTAGCACTGCTGATCTGTAGTCCTGCCAGCTTTCTGTGATATGGAAATTTGAGCAGTAGCATCTGTGTGAGCTCAGGCTGGAAGGCCTGGGCTGCAGCACCTCTAACCAGGACATCCTGGAGAGGAGCAGGTCCAGGTGCTCTGGGCAGAGCAGGCTCAGCGGGTTGGGTCTCCAGGCCGTGTAGAACTGCCTGGGCACACACTTTGTGCAAGGTACTGCATCTCCAGGGTTTCCAGATATTGAAAACCTTCAAAGACCACCAAAGTCCTCAAATTCCAAGCTAAATCTTCAGGTGAAAAAGGAAGGTCCAGGAAGCTCAGGTGGATGGTAGTCCTTTGTGGACTACAAAGCAACACATCCATTTTAAACCAAGTTTCACAGTCAAAAAAAACCCAAATGCGTATTATCTATTTTCTGCCCCACACCCCTTTTGGTTCTATCTCGTGGCCCCCTTAGCCAACACATACCCATCATCCTGCCCTTATTTAAGAGATACAAGGCCCAGAAAGACACAAGAGTCTGCTGAACACAAAATAATCCTTCTGTGCCCCCAAGCACCCAGCTGCACTGCACTAGCATTAGCACATGGAGGGGCAACACGGTTTGTAGTTACATCCAAAAATGTAGAGGCAAATAATTCCTACAATCCAGGGGTTCCCAACAACACCTTTTCCCACTTAAAAATTTTAAGGTATGTATCGTATTCTGCATCTCTGAAACAAACAGCATTTTACTATTTTACTCAAAGAAAATGTTTGCATGCTTGGTGTATTTTGAAACTCTGTGTAACCAGACTGCCCAGCTGTTTGCTTAGTTGCACAAGAGATCTCATGCTGCTAAACCCTCCAGAGTTATCTTGCCCTCACCCTAGTGCTCAGAGGAGACTTCCAAAATAAAATAAATCATTGATCCAATGTCAGGAAAACTGCCTTCCCAGTGTTATTCAGCCCCAGAGTATTCTCTGTAGGACTGTTTCCTACAGATAGTAGGGGCAGCCCTGAGGCATTTTATGGACCCATACACTTTAAATTTTACACACAGCCTTTTACACTAAGATCCCCCTTATCAAAGATATAGGATCCCATGTCCATTGGAATTCCCAAGAGACTGACAGTAACAAAACTGTATGGAAAAAAATTTGATTCTCATACTGCAGAAATTTTAAGATATATGCAGCTGATGCTTAAATTGCCCAATTTAAAATATATATACTTTGCACAGGAAAACTACCCAGTAAGAATATTAAGGTTGCAAAGTAAAGTACTCAGAATTTCAGAGATGTTAGAATTAGGATTTCTTAGCACAGAGTTTATCCACTTCCTGCATATCCCTTCAATATGATATAACCCCTGGAGGGTTGACTTCAGCTTGGTCCAGAGTGTGGCTGAAATTGGTTCCGGTTTCAGCTGCTAAATATACCAAAGCTGTCCCTTTGCAACACGTGCAAATTATAAATTAAGAAAATGCCTACAATTTAACCAAGTGTTCACAGACTAGAAATGGCAAGAAAAATATCCCTGAGTAAAGAGCCAGGCAATCCTTCCCCACCAAATTTCAGATCATTACCTCAAAGCATTGAGATATTTTACCTTTTCAAAATTCACCCCATTTTTTTGCCAGCGTATCATTCTCTACATCTATTCTCAGGCATCAGTTTGGATTAAATCTTCCTAAAGAGTTTAGGGAGCTACTTAGCACAGAAAATTCCCTCCAAATTTTGTTCAAAAGGGTTCAAGTCTGGCAAAGCATATGCCAATCAAACCAGGGGCTTGTTACACAATCTTCACAGTAAGAGACACCAGCAGCTCCGCCTGTAATATTTTTGCCACTTACAATTAATAGTCTGGAAAAAGACATCTTGAGAAAGTAAAATAAGTGGCACAAAGAGGAGGAGGGTTTCCAAGCAACTGCTTCATTTTCATTTTAAGCCCATGCTGCAGAAGTGTTAGCAGCAACTTAAGGGGCTAGTCTCATCCCCAGCCTGCAGGAGAGTGAGGAAACTAGGTTAGAAACAGTAATTTCTTGCATATAACCTCAGATTAACATACAACAGGAGGGATCAAAAGGAACAGGATTTTAAATTACTGTGCCCACAGTTAATTTCTAGATGCAATACAACCCGCAGTCAGCAAATGTATTTGTACAGCCAAGTGACATTCCCACTGATTTTTGCAAATCCTCTGCTCCCTAGATCTTAAAATAATAGGGAAGAGAATTACAAAGAAAAAGCAAGCATAAGTGTTGCCTTTTCTTAGCAAGCACGTCCTGAAGAGCCCTGCTCCCACTGGTGCTGGCTCAGCACGCCAACCTCACGCTGCCCAAGCTTCACTCGCTCAGTCACCACGTATTGTCTCTTGACCTTTTTGCTGAACTGCACCTTGGAACTACCACAAGCCCGGTGCCATATTTCAAAATCAGGCACCTAAACCAATCCTCTGATTTTTCAGGAGCTGCTGTGCCTTGTCAGCAGAAACAAGAGGACTTGCAGGCGCCCTGAATGCCCTGGAAATCAGGCCACTTTCGGCTGTGCTCCTGCTCTCGGCTTTTTCAGTTTTTCCTCCACCCAGTGGCCACTAACAGAAACAAATCACCTAATAAAAATACACTGCACTAGCACTCTATTCACTGAAACACTCTATTAACATGGCAGTAGTCTATTGTTCTCTGGACTGCTACTTCCAGGACATCACTCTGTACCTCTGTTATGGCATCCAGCAGAGGATTATGTTATGGAAAATGTTGGTATCACATGCAGGTGACAGAAGCATAGAAAACTGCACTCTTTGTGGGGATGGACACTGGATCAGACAAAAATATGATATCCCCACAAGGTCCAGAAGTATAGATACAGTCAAAGACAGTAGTTGCTGCCATTGACAGAAGTGGAAAAAAGATCAAAACAGATTCAAAATTATTGCCATGATCTAAGGCACAGAAATCTACATTCATTCATACAAATCAAGCAGCTGATGGAATCTCCTGACTGGTTTCCTGCTGGTACTGCAAAAACACAGATTTCTTGACAGCTGTCTGCCCCACCTGAGCAGATGTGATGAGCTGTGGATCTGGGCTTCAGAACAGAGCTCCTGCAGGACACACAGGAGGGAGGAGCCCTCTTTGCTCTGGCTACAGACTGCCATCAAACCCTTTGGTAATTATAGTTTAATTTTGGATTTTAATATTCAGCCAGAGAATTGAAAAATGCTGTGCTTCTGCAGATGATGAGAGAATGTTACCTGAGCCAGCTGGCAAAAATGCAAAGTTGCATTTATGTTTCATCACTAATAGTTACTGAATTGACTCAGTAATTGAACCTTTAAGGGTATTTGCAAGATACATTCCATACAGTATACTAAAAAACAGTTTTGCTACACATTAGCAGGGCTGCACCAAAAACACATATATGCAGATTTACCTGCATGTTTACAAACACTGACACCCCTACACTTCTATGCTGGATAAATACCTCCAGGAGGATTCAGGACTAGAAAAGGAGCTACCAGGTTATATAATTTACAGCTTAAGACAAAAAACACCAGGCAGATTCTGAAAAGTACAGTATACTATTGCTCACTGATTGAAAAGTACAATTTTATTTATTTTTAAATTGATTCAAGGTTTAGTCTGCACCTATTTGACCGTGTCACTGGTGCAGGGCCACTGATGCTTGTGAGCTGCTCCCCTTTGCACACCAGGTGCTTGCTCCTCATAGTCAGCCCCTTGCTCCACTTTTTGACCAGAGGATGTTTCAGCTGGACACTCGAACACCCCACACAAGTGCCCACTTTGCTCAGTACCATGAGGCAGCCAGCTGCCACAGCTTGCAGCTGGCTCACTGCTGCCAGGACCTCTGAAGGCTTCGTTTGCTCAAGGCTCTCTTGCTGGAAACCCCACTGCTACAGAGCATGAAGAGCAAATAAGGGCTGGAAATACAATACCACAGATTAGAGCTCTCTCTGAAAGAATGATTGAGACTTGCCAGAGTATTTGCCCAGCCCTGCCCATAAAGATTTAAACTTGTTTGCTAGTTCCCTCTCACCTTGAGCCTGTAGTTTATGGCAAGGAGGGATGGTGGGAAGGGTGGGGGAAGCCCAGTATCTCAGTGGTCCTCAGAGTGCTTTAAGGCAACATCATAAAAGGGATCAGGGACAGAGCTCTTAGCCATGACCCCTCTCTGCAAACAAAGCAGGAATTACTGAGCAATAGTGTCATTCACAGCATTTTCCCCTTGGAAGTACCTCTGCAAGAGCCACCACACTTGGGCAGCAGCAGGCAGCTGTGTGTCCTCCAACCAAGGGAGCGGGGCCATGGGCTCACACGGCTCCATGGCTGACCTGGCACTCCTCCACTGCCCCGTGGGGCTGCAGACCTGCCACAAAGCTCCAAGAATTATGTTGATTGAGCAATTTTCAGTATTTCTCTGGCTGACAGCAGCAGTGGTGCTCTGTCTGCCAGCTCTTGGCTAGACGAAGCAGATTTAGTGTCCCCCATCTGGTAGTTGAACTCTGTGTGCAATCTGCACGCAGCCACAGCCAGCACTCAAACTGGGACCTCGTGGGGCCCTGGCAGTGCTGGTACCAGGTAGGGCAATGTGAGAAGTGCTGTGGCAAACCCATCCCTCTGGGAAGCCACTCTGCACCTGCGAGGAGCAGCAGTGGTGAGAGAAACATAACCCTAAAATATAGCTAGCCAGGATTGCAAAAAAGGAGCTTTAATAGCTGTGCTGATTAGAAAAGAAACAGATCTGGCAGTACTTCTGGGACTTGTTTACACTTAATAGTAAATGCTGGTTACTAGCAATATCTTGTTTAAAATACAAGGCTATTTAAGAGGCAGCTATTGATAGTTTGCTGTACTAAGATAAAGGCATTATTGCCAGAATTTTGCATTTAAATAAGCCATCATGCCCTATAAAAATCACAGCTATTGCCTCTAGGCTGTTGCTTTGAATCTGGCTCAAATCAGTAATGACCAAAACCAGTCACTCTGCGAGGATGCCCAGTGACCTGAACGCCCTGAGCTCACAGGTACAGCCTCGCTGGGGCTTGAACATCTTGCCACAGGGCTGATGTCCATCTCCACGGCTGTCCTCAAACCAGCCCTGTCATTCCACCACCCCAGCACCCAGGACACACACCTGTTAGCCTGATGTCATCCTCAGCCCAAATGCTTGAGTCTGAAATTACCCGAAACTTGTTTCTTCATGAGGAAACTGGTGTTTCAGCACAAATAAACAAGTCCCACTTCTCCCCCCCAACTCCCCCGAGGGTCAGTTTGTCTATTCATCCTCCTCTACTGTACTTTGTGCATGACATGCCCAAGCTGGGCACAGCTGGAGATCCACACCAGCACCAACAACTGTCACCTGCCCATGCCCTGCCAGCTGTGTCTCTCCAGGACCCATCTTCACTCATTCCTTACAGTTAGGAATCGATGCTATCCTGACATGGAAGTGAATTAACCTAAATTTGGACCACAACCCCTCCTCCAACAAAACTGTTGCAAAATACTGAACCTGAAGTACCTCAGAGAGCTGCCTCCCTGTTCCCACACTTCACCCCAGTGTTTTGCACTAGGAGTGCATTCTGTTTTCAATCTGTGCAATAAATTGTGAATCCCTATAACACTGGCCAAGCAAAACCACTGTAGCAGGGCTCCTCCCTAATCGTCCAAAGGCAGCCTGAACCCCCATGGATGCTTCTGCCCCTGCATTGCAACTCTGGCCTCCTCTGGCTCAGTGCATGGTGCAGCTTTCTGTGTTTATAATCTCGGGACAGCAAGATGTGCAGGTTCCCTACGCAAGGGAGCTCCCTACCAGCTGCTTGTCCTTTATCACTGCTTCAGTCAGGCTTTCTCAGAGAGCACGTGTAACCTGCAGGTACTCGTCGAGAACAGCACATCTCATTTCTTCCCTATTTCAGACTTTCCAATTAATTTCAATTCATTCATGATTTTTCCTAAACTTGTCACGTATTTTGCTTGGATCCCCTATCTGATTGTCAACACAATGTAGGTGCAGCAGCCTCTGGAATCCTCCAACCTAACTCCACAGTGAAATCCCCTCTTCCATCTTCAGTGGTTCCTTCAATGACAGCCTGAAGTTTAAACACATCCACAGAAGCAAATCATTAGCAGCTTGGGCCTCCCAGTGACTGGATTCTCACCATCCAGGAGCTCAGTTACATGTCCAGATACTTTCTGTCATCTGCTTAACTCTTCCCCACACTAAGTTTAAAGCAGTGGGTGATTCTTACGACATTTGCATGCACGTGCATGTACGCTGCAAAGCCCAACATTCTATTTTCTGTCCTTCTAGCTGAGAGAAGCTCTTCCTTTACTTACAAGAAGGCAGATTTCAGAGGCCAAGGTCTGCACGAGCTGGAAAGGGCCCCCCCACTGCCAGGCAGCTGGGCTGTGCTTGGGCTGTGCCAGCACGCTGGGACCGCGCTGTCATTAGTGCAGCCAGAGCTCCAGGCACTGCAAATCCATCATGCCATTTAATTCTCTGTGAGGGACCAGCAGCTCAGCCTGCAGTGGAGCAAGCCCACCAGACAGGCAGGCAGAGAAGGAGGCAGCACTAGATCTTCCACCTCTTCTTATCCCTAATTAGCTGGGGGATGATGGCTGCCCTGTCTCTGCTGCTGCTCTTCAGGCTTTAAATAGATGCTGTCTGCCTGCCATGTCTGCACAGTTTTAGGCCAGCAATAATTGCAGGTATGAAAAATATCCCAAGGAAAATCTGTGTGAGATTAGTAATACTAGCAAAAAATTAAAACCAAAGTGGCAAGTGTTCCAGTGTTCTATGGTAAGAACTTGTTCCTTAATGTGAAACAATCAAACATTTAAAATATGCAGGGACACACACACAATTTGTATGTATAAACATACATTATTTAGATCAGCTGAATCCTCAAGAGCTGCAAATAGTCCATGAATTATTCTGTAATTTATACTTCCCCCATCTGAGAATATGCTTCCACCAAAAGATTTTTCTTTTTCAATTAAAATTCATTATGCTAGCATCCCAACCAGGCAGCCAAAAGAACACAGAGGGACCGCCAGGTACGACCCACAGGCTTTGCGTGTCACTCTGCTCCCAGACATCATTTTCTCCATAAGTCCCTCAAGGCATAAGCAGAAAGCAGGCTCTGAGCCAGCTGAGCACTTCTGTTCACACACATCTCCCAGGCAGCACCTGTTCAGAAGGCACCTCCAACACAGCTGCAGACTGGGACCAGCAGGAGCCTCCTGTGCTCGCACCGCTGGCCTGCTCCAAAATCAGGGAGTAACTGGGATCGACTGCTCCTCGCTGCTGTGAGACCTGGGGACAACAAATGGTTTTACTTCTCTGTCCACACTTTCGTGTTAAACCATGGCTCAGAACCGATTTTGAGTGCAAAGTTCCTGCTGCACATGAACAACCAGCTTTCCTCAGCTCTGTCAGTCACACTGTAATGGTTTCCTTTCGTAGCGTGGCTGCCCAGGACTGGATCCTGCACAACACCAGGGGTGTAGCTTGGGAAGCCACAAACATCTGTATTTGTGCTGGAGCTTGTGGATTTTCTGCTCATTTCACTTTTGCTCTTGACCTAGAACATCTGGAGTCTTCTCTTAGTAATTATTTTTTAAAAAATAATTAGTTTATCCTCTTATCTGTGGTGTATAAAAAAACTTGTGAAGGTACTAAAAAAATTATAGAGGAGGGAAAATATTTTTATATTAAAAGTTAATGATTTGTCTATCCTAAAAAAAACCCCACCAAACCTAGGAAAACTCATGCAATTATAACTGCAAAAGAAGATGAAAGAAGAAATGTCAAGCCAGGCTGGTCCAGGTCCAATATCCTGCTTTTGCACTAACACCTGTTGAATCCAAATGCTTAGAAGAAAGTTCTTCTAAAAATTAAATGCCTCTGGTTTGCTGAGCCATGTTGCACTTTCCTGTCCTTGAAATCCCCAAGGAGCTGTCTAGGGAATAAGGGGGTAGGGGAAGAGCAGCAGCAGACCTAGCGTTATTTTTAAATATAACAAAAAAATCTGCAAGTAGGAAGCTGGGAATATTCGAAGCTTTCCAGACCTTTGTACAACATTTTAAAACCCAAAGGGAAAAACAAAACAAAAAGGAGTGGTAGAAACCAATTTTAAAGTTTCCTTAACAGGTCACCTTTGAGATGAAGCCACAGATTTCCTCCACATAATATGGTCTGAAAACACATTATGATGATATTGATGGTTTCTTTTCAAAACCAGCAGTGCCAGAAATTAAATTAGGTTTGTCTGTTGAAGTGCCCAGTCCAAAGCCTTGTTTTCTTGTAAAAAAATCATGAACAAAATAAAAACTCCTATCCCAAATACAAGGGGTTCTACTTCTTGGAAAAAAATACGGCAGTTGCTCTTAGTCCTGCAGAGACCCTTCCTAACAGCATCAAGAGGTAATATTGTTCTTAACTTCATATTTAAAGTCTCACTTGAGGATTTGGTTAGAACTTCAGGTTAATTTAAAGAAAGAAATTCAGAAACTCGCATGGAGCAACACAGTTACACTGAACGTAGCTTCAAAATCTTGCTGAATGGTTTGCATTTTTACAGACTTATTGCTTATGTTTGCCCACAAACTGACAAGGCCCTACTTCCACACTGGAACAAAATCCAAACTGTTCAGACCCCACACAGCTCAGCTCCTATCCCTGTACAATTTACAAAGCCAAAGACACCTTTGAGGTGTTCCAGGGCTGGTTTTCCAGCCCTGCATCAGATCATTGCTTGGCTGCACCTCCTATGTAGCATGGCACGCATTTCTGTATCAAATCAACTACTGCATTTGAAAATTATGTGGAGGGGTTTTTGGGGGTTTTTGGCAGTCAAAGTCAGTGAGTGTACAACTTGCACCATCAGGCTACTGGGTGAGAGTTTGAATAAGATAACAGAAAACAATACCTTGCATTGCCCAAAACCGTGATCTTCCAGAGTTTATAGGAACAACCATCTAGCCAGCCAGTGAATGGGGTCTGTATATATTTCCAGTTCTTCCCCACATCATTTTTTGTTTACCCACATTCCTTTTCTGCTTTCTGAGCAAAGCAGCCTGACAGGCTAAAGGCAGTTCAGACTCCCAACAAGGACAAGGACCCAAACTGTGAATAGAAAACCCATCAATTATAAGCACTGCTAGAATTTATCTATTTATATCTTTACTCTTTATGAGATTAGACATGGAATCATCTTCAAAAGAGAGGTAGGGCAGAATCCTCCACTCCCAAAAAATAAAGAAAGCACTTTAGCTCACAGCCTGAACATCTCCCTTTTATTTGTGCTCTGCTGCTGCCTGAGATGGCCAGCAATGCCCAGCTGATCACATCTGATCTGTATGAAACCCCATCTTTACCTGACGCTGTTTTGTCTAAAGGGGAGCTCTCTAAATTAATCCACAGGCTCAGAGCTTTGACAGCTCTCTTTTGATCTTCTCTGCTGCTTCTCAGTGCTTTCAGGGATGCTTAAACCCAGTCAGAATGGTCCAAAATGAATGGCAGCTCTCCTGACAACTCTGTCCCTATTGCTATGGGCACTGAGTTCCCATAAATCAGGGCACCACACAGTCAAAATTAGGAGCATTGCAAATATTCTGGGTTTTTTCCCCCACTTCTTTTCTATCCATCTCTGGAAGACTTTGTGAGCCTGTGTGCCACTAAGCCAACTCTCTGCAGCCTTTTGCTTGAGCAGAAGTACAGAACTGCAGGGTAAGCTCCACGAAGGCGCGAGACGGAGCTCTGGCTGCCAAAACACCACCCAGCACACACATCCCCATTTGGGGCAGGAGAGGTGGCACCATGAAACCTGCGGTGAAGGAGCTGGAGCAGAGCCCTTCCCATGCCAGGGTGGCTTTGCTGTTCACAGCACTGATATAGAGAGCATGCATGAAAAAAAAAACCAATTTGCCATTGTTGTGCCTGAACATTTTATCTCTCTACCCTGAGAAACCTTTTCAGGAAAATGTCTCACCCATAAACACCAGCGTATATCCAGATTTCAAATATTCTAAACAAAAATAGCTGTTTCAGCCAGATAATCCTGGCCACATCACAAAACATTTCTCAGCGAATTAGACCCATCTCCTGTGGGAAAGGCATGAAATAGATTTTTCCTGTTCTCACTCAGTTCAGGATTGGGTTTTGTCTCATTTCAGACCCCCTTGAGGGTTCATTAGGTTGTGGGTGGGAAGCACACAGTGCTCAAAAGCAGAGCATTTTCCTGCTAAGTCTAATAGCCAGCATTTCCAAACTTGGGCTAGCCAGATCACAGTGGGCGATTACAGAAAATCCATGACATGCTAGAGCAGGAGCTGAAGAAGTTCAGTTTAGCTGAATTTCACACCATGTCAGAGTCCTATTTGCAGCTTAGAAAATGAATTTAATAAAGCTTTTCTGCTGTAACATGGAGTGTCAGCTAGCAGATTCTCTGACACCTGCTGCTCTTTGAATCTGATACCATATTGCAGCATAATGTGGTCTAAAATTAGACTTCACACAACACACCAGGTTTCAATCTTTCAGAAAATAATTCTGTTCAGCACCTTTCATTCCCTAACAGGGCTTTGGGACACATGTCCTTTCTTTCCTGCCCCCTCCTGGATTAGCACTTGGAATTTTTTTAGCAAACGTTTGAACCATTTGTAAAAAGAAAAATAAAAACAAACCAAAGCTGAAATAGTTTCATTTTCACTTGATTGCAAACTATACCATGAAGAAATATACTTGCCAACTTATACAGTTGCTTCCTACCTGCACCCCCACAGACCAGAGATAGCATAAAGCTGGAAAACTTTCAACTTTGGGTGCAGAGAATTATTGTCTGAGAAGGAAAAATATTCCAAGCTTAAATGACAGACGGGTGTTTGAATATCTATTTCAGGACTGAGAAGCAACTACAGGAAGAAGCCAACAACAGCTCCACAAGATAATGCAATTTTTTCTGTATAAATTTCACTCATTACCAAAGAAAAGAATTAACGTGAACTATTTCTTTCTCTAATCAAGATACATTTTTGTCTCTTCTTGTGTAATTGTATTTAAATGCAATTAAGTGGTGGTTCATTCCTTTTATAGGGAACTTACTGCAATTAATGCTACTGTTTATTCTAAAGAGTAATTAGATTTTTTTTAAGTGTGCCTAGCCTTTAAATGCTAAGATGGCTCCGAAACCCAGAGCTCAGCTTCTTTCACAAGACAAATTCCTGTCTTGTCTTTCCCAGCTACCTGCAAAGTCTTTAAGACAACGTGGAGCTTAGGTACACAGCATGAATAACATTTCATTGCCAAGAAATCTAGCACTGATTGGTGTGCTCCAACACAGACATCAGTATTTTCCAAAGAATTCATAAGAGGCACAATTAAAAAAAAAAAAAGCATCAAAAAAATTACAGGTGTAGACCTTAAAACGTATGGAATTTACTATGGCAGAAAAGATACAGCCTTTCACTACCAAAAACCAGCTCTGAGATATCCAATAGAATTAGTAACCTTGTTCTCATCCTGGGAATTGCAATCGATCTACTTTTTATATCAAAATCAAGTGGTTTCCCAAGTTAGAATGCAACATCCTGTGTCAGCTTGCAAATGAGCTGGAGTGAGAAAGTAAACAGATCACAAACACTGAACTTTACAAATATAAATAGCATGCAGATTGAAGCAAATAACATGTCCAGTGGAAAAAAAAATAAAAAAAACCTCACTTTCCCCGTTTTAACTGAATGTCCAGAATATTGTTTTGTACAGGACACCATCCATAAGAGTCAAACTGAATCTGATAGACTGCCTCGGCCAATTCACAGAACCTTCCTTCACCAAATGTGTTTAAGCAGGTGGATCTCACTCCCCTGCAGCAGCAGGAGGAAGGAGGGCAAGGAGGAGGAGCTCTGCAGTCAGATCCTGGGAGCATCCCTGAGCCACCTGGGACAGGGAGATGGGGCCTTCCACCTGTGTCCCACAACGGTGCCACTGGCTGACAAGCAAGCCCAAAGCAAAGGTTTCAAATCAAAGTACACTGCTCAAATCACCATTCCCTCCCTCCTCTCTCCGAGTATATTTTCATCAGATGTTGCTGCTTCCATCCAAAACACGGGTGTGAAATTTTGTTCAGCGCCAATATATGCTGTAATGCCTGCAAACTACTAACCTCTTCCTGGAAATTACATGGGGCTGAGCAGAAGCTGAAGAGAAAGGAGGACATAAAGAATCTATACATCTCATTTTGTTTAAACTAGCTTCACGTCTCCTTCAAAATGCAATCTACATATTGAAACAAAGGAAACAGCCTAATGGATACATTACAATAACAGCTCCTCCCATCAATCTCCATTTACACCCATCCATATGGAGAAAAAAACTGATAATCTCAACAGAGAAAAGCTTCTCAAGCATTCCTGGAGTGTTTTCAGGCTATTCAGCCCGTCAAATTTACATCTATGAACACACTCATATCATTTTAGAGATAATATTCATTAGGCTCATCAAAACCATTCGGTCTCATTTCTGTGTTGGAGGTTACAGATGTTATTTATAGCTCAATTAAACTTTAAAAAAAAAAAAAATCCAACAACTTTAAATTGCTATGACCTGCCTGTCTCAGAGGTATTCTGCAAGTACTGAAAATGCTGGTGCCAAAGCCTTTCAGAAACACCAATAATCCAGAATGCGTGTGTTTGGTAACCTGGGCTGTGGCCAAGACAGAGCCACTCCTCCTCCCTACTTTGCATGACCTCTTGTTCCCCCTGATGTATCTCTCTGTAAACCAAGGGTATGACTAACCAGGCATGCTGGTGGCTTGTGAGAGTTCATTAATAAAAACTTACAAACTTACATTTGCAAAATAATGAACATTTTCAGTACCGCTGTAAATCCTCAGATTCATATAAAGGAGGCTGTTTCAAAATTTGAAATTCCACACATAAAAATTCTAAGATAAGATGGTCTGAGAAAGCCATATGAAGCATCTTGCCATTTGGGACACATTTGGGGCCTGGAGAAGAGAGCCTGGCTACACTAAATCCTGAGGTTTGGGCAGTAGCTCGTTAGTGTTGGTTTACAGCCATTCGAAGCTGATAAGAGAATTAGTCATAAATTATTTATTTATCGTCTATATTAATGTTATTTCATGAAAACCAGCTATTGCATTCTGTTTGATTGTGCTAGTTTGCATTCTAATCTGTTTTAATAATTTCGAACACTGTGATTAAGAGAGAAGGAAGTGAAGAGGGTAGATCAGGACAGGCACAGTCGTGTCAAACAGACCCTTAACTGATCCCAGGCTGAAATTATCCCCACTTACCAAGTATCCCCAGAGCAGTGAGAAAGATCTCACTGTCCTGAGGCACCAAATATTTCCACTCACCTCTCTCTCTCCCCCACCCTGCAGCTGAGGCTATGCTGGGTGATTCCCTGGGACACACAATGGTGTGAAGGAGTAGCTGGGTGATGGAGGACACAGCCGACTGCAGCCAACGCAAAACCCTGCACAGCATTCCTGCAGGAACGCACAGGAGAGACGGAATACGTGGGGGTGGTGAGGAGAGGAAATTGTGAAAGCTATTCAGAGGCATTGCCAGTGCAGAATATTTTTATATCCCTCTCAACTTTGAAACAAGTAATGTATTACTTCATGTATGTTCAGTGTTCCAAGACCCAGGAGGACCTGAAAGCCAGCCCTGAAAGAGCCAAACCTGCCTGGAGCTGGAGGCAGCAGTAGTGAAATCTTGCCCAAAAAATACACCAGAACATCTTCAAAGCAAGCCCACAGCAGTGGCCTCCAGGATAGGCAGGACAGGCTTCATCCACACAAACTCCTTCAGCTGTGGCAAAGAGGGAACCAGAGGCACTCCCCCAGCAGGACTTGTGAGGTTACACTGGCCACTTTCCTGTGTTTGATAGATCTTGACAAATCACGAGGTGCACACGGCCACAGAGAACTCTTTCCAACACATAAAACAAGAATCCACCTACCTGAGGGTAATCACATGCAAACCTCAACCCCAGTTTAGCCCTGTATGACCCATTTCCTGCTTAAATATTCTGGCTGCGTTCACAGGCAGTGGGCAAACTCCAGTTAACTCCCATGCAGACAGTTCAGATGAACACTGTTCTGCTACCTGAGTAGTAGATGAGAAGGGCTCGTAGTGATTCCAGGTGATAAAGCCACACAGGTTGGAGAAGCTGGGCAAAGAAAACAGCTTTAACTGCAGACTCTGTGCTGTACACACAGACAGTAAATGGACCATTAGGGGCTTACAGCATCATAAGAAAGCTTTTTAGTTTTCAATTTTGATGGACATACGGTTTTGTACCTGTTGTCGATCCAGGACCAGCTTAAATGAAATCTTGTTTCAGAAACTGGATGAAGTTATGGTTATTGAAAGGAACAGAGACTGTGTGTCACAGGAGTTATGTATCAGTACAACAGTGAAGGATAAAGCTGCAATTGGTTTTCTAAAAAAATGCTTTAACAGTTACCATTGCTACTAACCCAGCATGCAACCAGCTCCCATAGCATAAGGATGCCTTAAGCCAGTATTAACTTTCTTCTCTGCTTGGGAATATACCAGGTTGCAGTCAGGTCTGTGGTAGAGTGAGAAAGCACTGGCATTACAGAGCACCTCAGAGCAGAACTGACCATTTCAGACTCTGCATTCCAAGCCAGAATGAGCTACTGGTTCACCTTCTTTGTGCAAAAATCAAGGGGAGTTGAAGGGCTGCAATAAAACTGAATAAAACCTTGGTGGTTTGCAATGATGATTCCCATCATAGGTCTCTGTGGGTTGCCCAGCCTGAGGCATGCTGTGGGAATGCAGCCTGTCCAGCACACACCTAGGAGGGCTCTGACCACATGCCAAGGCTCCTTCCAGGAGAGAGAACTGTGTGTCCAGCATTAGAACAAGTGGGAAAACCTGAACAAGCCACACACTGCTTTTCCAAGAAAAACTCCTGCCTAACTGTAGCATATGTAGTCTAAGATTTGCCTATTCCATCAAATATGAACAGGAACAATGGGAGTTCAAAGCTTCCATCCACCCAGAGGTATGATGTATGACAGACAATAGATCTGTGACATACCAAACATTTTCTTACTGGATCCACAGCAAGTTTTCTCTCGCTCACTGTTGCTAGGTAGTCAATCAAGATGTAGTCTAAAAAAAGTTAAATGATTCTATAGTTCACAGTTATTGGCTAAAATGTGTTTTCAGTAACCTGGCTATTTGCCTGGTCCGTGATTTTTTTTCCCTGAGATTCAGTCTATCAGGCTGTAATGAAGCCAAGATTTAGAGGAGATGTCCTCCCATTTTAGCAGAGGAGGAGGAACTCACTTCCCTGCTCCCCCTTGCCGTAACTCCCAATTACCTCGATTTGCAGAAGGTTGATCCAGATGGTGAACACAAGACTGCAGGCAAGCATGCCTCGAACAAATCCTCAGTGTGGAGGGGTGGAATAAGCCATATGTTTTCACAAATTAGGGGTGACTCTCCAACGCCTGAATGATGAAGCAGATCCAAGAGTAAGTTATGCATGATCCTCCCCAATGAGTGAAGAGAAATGTTTTATTCAGTGCCTCATGCTGTGAGCTATATTTATACCAAATGTATCTTTGTACATTTTAAAATATTATCTATTAGGGGATACTGCAATTGCAATGCAGGACTTTGTACAGCACCATTTAAAACCCAGCAGCCACAGGAGGGATGTAAGTGGCCCTGACACCATCCAGCTGTGAAGTTACTTGTCTAGGTGACTCAGGCTAAAGACCTTAAAATCCAGTCAGAAAACTCTCTTGAAGAAAGCCTTTTCCCTCTGTGCACAAGCTACAGAGGCTACGAAATCATCTGACCAGATGAACACACAACCAGCACCTCGTTTTCTTTGTTATGGTAACTAGCCAATGGCACAACGCTTGAGACTTTTATTCTTATAAATCCCCACCTTCTGGATCCCTTGGATTACGTTAGTACCGTTTTTTTCTTTTGCTTAAAACCTCTCTAAAAGAGAAAAATTATGCATCAAACTAAAATTAACATTCTTCTAATCTCAGAATCTTTGCAGGGAATTTACAAGCCTCCAGTACCAGGGAAGGCTGCCCAGGCAGAGCAGTAGAAGGGAGGCAGCCCTTTGCTTCCAGAGGGAACCCAAGTGCACGGGGGGAACTCACCCACCTCCCCGGGGGCTGCTCCGGTGCCTCCAGAGGCCACTTGCAGCAGAGGGGAGATGCAGCCCAACAGTGCTTTTGCAGCAGGACTGTCTTCCAGATGGAAAGGGAGTAATAATAATAAAAACAAAAGCAAAGATCGTTCTGACTGAGAATCCATAGCTACTCTTAAACATAATAACTGCACTTTGTTGACCAAGCAGCAGAGTTAAAGCCCATAGGCAAGATCATCAGCTAAGACAAATCGCCACAGCACCATTAACTTCTCCCTTTCACGCTTGATCTCACCCACTGCGCTCCCAAAATGGCCATGGTCTTTTTTCTCCTTTTATTGCACAAAAACGCCAACCATTTTTAAAAGTACATTTGCTGCACAGCTTACATTTCAGTTATTTTACACCTCACTCTAATTCATTCCTCAGCCTAATCTGTATCTAAACACATGCAGCAATGCAGTCTACCAGCATCCCACTTATGAAATTCATGAAGCTAAGAGACCATAGGAACAATTTTTGAAGCCATCTCCTGACCTTTTAATCAGTTGTTACCTTCTGCAACAGAATTTCTCAAAGCTCAGCTGCTCTGAATTCTTGCCCATCTCATGTAATGAGCAGATGTGGCAAAGTAAGGATTTGTAACATGATGAAAGTTATGATGACAGGTCTTTCTCTGCCAGATTTTTATGTTTTTACAGCCTAACACCGAGCTGCAGCACTTTTCTTTTTAATTCAGCTTCTGACAAGAACATACAAAAAGCGTATCAAAGGCAACAATAAATTCACTAAAATAGTTCTCTCTATTCAAACAGACCTGCGCTCTACAGGATCGTGCTCTGTTTGAAGTTACTCATAAATATCGACCCCAGCATCTCATGGTGCCCTACACATCCCTTCTCCCACCTAAAAACAACCCCAACGTGTTGCTTGGTGAGGGAAATCATGGAGCAATGTTTCACTGAGAGGAGAAGGCAAAACCCGAGCCGAAGAGGATGATGAAAGGAAAGCAGCCCCGTGCCTCCCCTGGGCACGAGGCAATTACGGCGGAGCGCTGCTCCGTGGTTATTATTGCAGGCTGAAGTGGTGCCGTTCTCCATGATTATCACAAATGTCTCCACTGGGAGGAGGGAAGTGGGAGGATTTACCAAGCAGCAAACCCTCGATTTCCCTCCCCCTGTTCCCAGTGATTCCTGCTGAACTGAGCTCCGGCAGCAGAGAGGTGCAGCCCCAGACAGCTCCAGCAGATTTACACCCGTGTCCCAGCAGGGCCAGACCAGGGCAGGGTGGCTGTGGTGACCATGTCAGAATCAACCATCACCTTGCCAGGCTCACCCTGAGCTGGTGAAGAACTTCAAGGGTCCCACAAGGCCTCTGGCTGAAAGCTGGCTCATCTTGATATCCTTTCCAATATTTTTACAGCATGACCTTTTAAAACACAACCTTGTATCCCTTTTGCTTTTAATTCAGGATAATTTGAAAAACATTTATGAAATTAAAATTCCAAGTTTTTTCTTCCCAAAAAAAAAAAAAAAAAAGAAAGTCTAAATGCTTCTTCTTGGTGTCAGTATTTCTAAGTGTCGTTACACACCTAAAACTTCACTCAAAATATTTTGATGATAATAAGACAGAACCAGTAAGAGTGAAATAAAACATGGTGATAGCATCTTTCTGGATCTAAAGGAAAGGAAAAAAAAAATTTAAGATCTGAGTTTCCATCTAGCTGCAAAACTAACCAATGCTGCTGACACCAGACAGATCCCTCCAAAACAGGCTGATCACTTCAAGGCTGCTCCCTACATGAAGTGGGCTGATCACTGTGTGTAGCTGCTGGGGGTACACCTGTTCAGCTCTTCACAGACTGACAAAAACTTGCTCAGCCAGTGAGCCAAACCAAAAGTAATCCAAAATGCAATAAAGCTTGGCAGGATGCTGAGCCCAAGCCAAGATAGTTCACCACTTGGGCCAGGTTTGAGACCAGGGCTGTCCCCACACCACAGCTGCTGCCCCATGCGGGGTATGACAGATAACTCCTGAATGCCTGCCTTGCAAAATACTCCAGAAACATTCTTCAGATTTCTTGCAGACATTTAGAGACTAACAATAAGGCCCACGAAGCTTCAAATACGTCACTGTCCCTAGGACTACTTCCTCTAGAAGTGAAATGTATTATTTGTGGGGTAGAAGGGGAAATGGCCTGCATTGTCTCAGCAATACCTGGTTCATTAAGGGAAAAATCTGCCTACTGCTTGAGTATTTTCCTGGCTAACCTGACATATGGCTCATTATTATTGTGCATTTCGATAGCTCCCAAGGAACCCAGCTCTATCAGGGCTCAGCCCGCTAAGCACTTGCACAAACACAGGAAAGGAGCCCCTCCTCTGAAGAGCTTGCTGTCTAAACACAGGAGACAGACATAGGGCTGAGACGCTGCGAGAAGGTTTGCAAAACTCATCTGACATTCACAGGGGTCTTTCCTCCAGCTGGTTTTTCTTTTTGATGAAAAGAGGATTTTAGTTTTCAAGAGACTAAGGAAAATGGAGGGAGGGACATAAAAAAAGGCTGAGAACAGGGGGGTTAATGAGAAAAAATGAGATATGAACAAATACATACAATTTTTACATTTCCAAAAGGAAGGGGAGCATCTTTCCACCACACGTGCAGCAGATAAAACAAAGAGTAATGGGCTCATACTGCAGGAAAAACATTAGCTATTATCGAAGCAAGTTTTATGGACATAAGGATAGGGAAACTCAGGGACAGGCTGCTGGGAAAGCTGGTGTGACATCAACATTGGATGGCTTCAAAAACACACTAAACCTTTATTAGGCACGACTTAGACATAAGCGAGTCTGGCTGGAGCTGGAAGCTGAGCTCCTTGCGCCTTGCAACTGCTCTCTCATTCTTCTGGTTCCAGGAGTGTCACCTCTATCTCAGTTTTGGATGGGATTGCTGCTCTTCCACAATGGCTGGAGGTACAAAATGAGCATGTCTAAGCTCACTCAGAAATACAGTCAGAAGTGAAACCACCTCCTTCCCCATGTTCTCACTCATTTTTATAACAATACCTCCCCAGACACGAGCTATCTTGGGCCCTATGTAAAGAGGGATCACAGACACAATGAAACATGCCCAAAAGAGGGAAAAAACCCACTTTTTTCAGCTTCATGTAAAAAGCCAAGCAGTTGCCAAAGTCCAAACTGAATTTCCTGGGAAATTCCAAAGACGCCACAAGTCCACACTAGATCATGCAGCCCACGAGCATGGAGAGACAGCTCTCCAAAGGGATGGGCAGGGAGAAGGAACACGGGGTGACAGCGGTGCCAGGGGGAGGAGTGCCTTTGCTGAAGCCCTGGAACAGACCTGTGACCTCTTAGGCAGGGCTGACATCCTGCACAATCCCCTCCACTTGTGAAGGGACCCTTTCTACCCCTTCACCGAGGGCAAAGGGAGCACACGAGATAACCAGAGCTAAGAAACACTGAGAGTTTATGATGTGGAAGAAAAAAAAAAAATACTGCTGAGCCTCCAAGTGTCTCCCTTGCCTGGTGAAGCAGCAGTGATATCTAATAGCAGGAGAGAGCCCATCTGCTACCTCCTGCTCTCTGTTTCCACTGCACGAGACGATTTTTCCTTTCCCCCAGGAAAAAGAAGTGGGATGCCTTCTCCCTGATTCACATTCTAGATGATCCAAAAAAACCCTGCCAACTCCCTCTGCTCTTCCTTGTTGAAGGGGACAGACCAAGCAACTCAGACAAAAATGTGAAGCAGTATCCACTTATCCACCACTCCCCACAAGCAAGAGCAAATTTGAGTAAGGTCCTAAAGGGTGTGGAGGGTGATGGACTGCTTGTATTTTGGGCTTGCAAAGGATAAGGCCATGTTTCTGCACTGCTGTTGACTTTCCCACAGGAGAGTCATATCCTTCAGATGTGCTTATCTGAAATCCCTTTATTTTCCTGCAATGGTCTGTTTTTACAGTAAGTTATGTTCTCCCTCTTTTCAAAACCTGTTGAGAAAAACACCATTATCCTGAGTGGGGAAAAGGGTCATGTGAAGCCTCTTCTAGTCTTTAGTAGGAGTCTTCCCACAGTCAAGACCAGCCTCCTGCAGAAATAGCAGAAGATAAGAGCCCTCTGTATCTGCTTTCAGCATCACAGATGCTATTGTTCACAGAGCAGCACTTGGAAGGAGTGAAGTACTCCAGAAACCCTTATCTTTATGGCCAGCCTCCAGCAGAGAAACCATCTCATTATTGGGGTTTTTAAAATGTTATTATAATAAAACATAATAATATTGTTTCATTGTTTCTATTGAAAGAACTTTGGTCCCACTCTGAGAGGTTTCTTTTTGCATTGTCCCACACACCCAGAAAAAGGCTTTACCTTTTACTGGATATAGCTGAATTTCAGAATTGCAGAGCTCTAGTGGTTCAGTTGCTTCTGCAGAATGAAGGATGTGGTCACAAAGCCCATCCTCTCTCTAAAAAACCCAGCTCTCCCCTCTCCATCACCTCCCCTCCCCACCAGAGTAATTAGCCTCAGCATTTAAGGGGAAATGGAAAAAACTCAAAACAAATCAAAACAAAACAAACATACCAAATCAACAGCCTAAAGCTCACAACCTGAAATCCTTATTCTGAACATTTTTCTTTCACTGGTTCATCTGCCTGTTGGGAATTCAGTCAGTTGCATTTCTAGCTTAAAAACCCTGAAGTTGTCCTTGAAATGAATGGCTCCATTCATTTGAGTGGGAGTGTGTTCTGGTTTTATTACCTGATCCCATATTTCTACCACAGAATCACAAGGCAAGTAAGTAAAACAACCTGTTCTCAACAGTGGCTGCCTGGTTATGTCCTCCTATTACACGAATTTCTGTTATTTTTCCAGGATTAATTCGGTGCACTAGGAAAGGATAATATCCCCCACCTCTCCACGAAAACACAGTTTTCAAATATCTTCTGAATGATTTAGTGCCACTCAGCCCATCGGATTTCTGTCTCACCAATTAAAAAGAAAACTGAGAGAAGTAATTTATAAACCAAGAGGGGGGGGAAAAAAAAAAGTCATCTAAAATAACCATTAGCAAAGCTCACTCAACTCAGTATTAGCCTTTCCTTCACCTTCAGTGGACTTTACACCAGATCCAAACTGCAGTCATTTCTTCAAATAAAATAGGGCTGTTAAACAGCAACCCAGAAAAGCCCCAACAACATTCACACAGGCGAGGGCTGCTTTCCCCAGCCGTTTCATCATTCTTCTGCAAGGTTTTCGGGAGGGCATCTCTGGGAATGCCCCTTCCCAAAACTGCTCCACAAGGCATTACCTCTGAGACACATCAGTGACTACACCCACCCTTCAGCCCTGCTGCTCAAGCACCACCTGAATGCCCAGCTCAGGGCATCCCAGGCCAGGGCTCAGCTGTGCCAGCTGCCTGGGGCAGGGCAGGGCTGGGGATGGGCACCCAGAGTGCTCCCACTCAGCACCCCTGAGTGTGCTGCCAGTCCCTCCAACATGTGGAAATAATCACACTCACACCTGTGACCTGATGGGCAAATAGATCTTGGTCATTACCCAGCTCTGTAACAGATAAATAGGCCTTTTGGACTAAATCATTATCTAACTGCCTTTTTTTAAATGGAGCTGGGCAATTATTTTTAAACCCTGCTATGAGGAATAATAGTCGACTTCACAGGGCTGGCTGGGAATAGGCCATAACACTTGGGGAAAGTCCAGGCTGAAATGCTCTGTAGTTTAATGACCTGTTACATAGGGAGAAAAATGCATTTGGAAGGAAATACCATTAAAAGAGGTAAGAAATAAAATGCTGCACTGTGAAATGCTTACAAGAGAGGGAAAAATACTATCTGACTATTCAATTTTCAAAAGATTTCAGAGCTTGTCTGCCTGGGCTGTGATGAGTAAACTACAGAAAAATGCCCTGCTTATGGATTGAGCCAAAGGTGACCTTACAGCACCTTTTTTGTTCTGAGAGACAAACTAAGGAAGATAAAACAGGTGCCATTGTTAAGAAAGGGATATTCAGCCCTAGGATGATTATGATTCTTCAAGCTGTAGAAATGCAGTCATAAAAATCTGCAGCAGCTTTAACGTCTATTAATAATACAGAAGCATGTTCTGGCATTAAAATAATGAGGAATGCTAATTCCAGATCCCTTTTGATCCCAGCTCTCTTTTTTTCTTTTTTTAAGTGACATATCTATTCTTTTCATTTTAATTTTTCTGATTATTCAGGAGATAATTATTCATAAATTGTTTCCAGTAAAACCTGTTTAATAACCCATTTTCATTTAGCATCCCCAAGCAACACCAAATTTCTAATTACTTACATCAATGGTCACCCCTCAAAGATCACTGAGACCTCCCAGAAAAAAACCTCATTGTAAATGTCCTTCCTGAGCTTGAAAGTCAAAACCTGTCTATTCCACACATGTTGTTTCTACAGAGCCCATTTAGTGGCCATAAGCCATAGAATGTTGGCATTTCCCAAGCACTCTGATTAGATACCCATTTCCTGACTACCCTTAAAGGAGAATTTTGCAGCTGAAAAATTAAAATTCTTTAAAAAATCCTAACTGTGTAATTGATGCTTTTTTAAAAGGAGATAACATGTATTTTGCCTGCAAGGAGAAAGGTCATATAAATAGATAACACAGCACTAAGAGCTCTTTCAAACAATTCGAAAAGTCTTAATCAGCAATTCATGTATCAAGAGACCCATGAAACAAAACAGAGCTGTGATGTATATCCAGTAGCTCCTGTAAAACACAGGCTTGAGATCCCACTGCAGCCAGCACCCTATAAATGAACAGAAGAAAGAAGTGTCAGCCCCAGAAAGCTCATTTCACATTAAGGAAGATCTAACAGATATCATTTTATCTTATACGTCCTTCCAAGCTGCCCTATTGCCTGTCTTTACAGCACAGAGGAGGGCAGATCCACATGTGGGGTGTTTAGGCACTGCCAAAAAAATGGGGGAAAATTTAAAATAAATAAATCCGTGATTTTTCTTTTCTTAAGAAATTAAAGTGCATATCAAATGAAGAAGAGGTAGCAAAAAAGAAAAATGCACCAGTAAACCTGGCTTCATTTCCGTGGAGATGCAGCCTCAGTGATCTGGCTACTAGCCACTAGCCAAACGTGATTTAAACAACAACAAAACCGAAGAATTGTTAATGGGAATTCCTTCGCAGGGTTGCATTTCCGAAGAGGAAAGTGGAGGATGACAGCCCAACACCTGGCAGCCAGTGCAAGCAGGGAGCCACTCTCGCCCTCACTGGCGTGGCTGCTCCCTCCCTGCTGCCTCACCAGAGCAGCGCACAGAGCTCAGGCCGGGCACAGCTCCTCTCCTCGGGCACTTATCAGTGTCAATCCTTATCTGCCTGGCGGTGGCCACACGTCACGGGTGCTAAAGGCAGAGCAGGTGTCACTGTGTGGAGCGTGGCGTGTCTCCTTTTGTGACCCAGGCCAGCAGGAGGATGGATACAGCGCACGGGCGTGGACATCAGCTCGCAGCAGGCAGGTAAATCATGGCAAGGAACTTCTCTGCTGCGAGGAGCTCACAACACAAAGGTACTCGGTACACCAAGAGCAGAGGATGACGGTGCTGGCAGCCACAGGGCTTTGGAGGCTGGAGGGGAGCCCTTCTGCAAGCAGCAAGGTGGGAAGTTCAGTGCAGCATCATGCAAAGCATTCTTGACTATTTACCCATGTGGGCAAAGGGGCTGGAGGAGGTCAGAGAGTCAATTTTTTTTTTTTTTAAGTGCAGCCTGAAGAGGAGAAGGAGATCACTGAAGAAGTGACAGAAAATATTGCTGACTAGATGTAGTCATGAAGGAAATTGAAGGGCAAAGATAGAGAGGCTACATTGATTGCCCCCAATCACTATGTATGCACCACCATCCTTTGGGCAGACATGGGCAACCTCATATTCACCAAAAACACATAGAGAATATCCAGCTGTGGTGAAGATACCTCCAATTCCAGGTAGATACTGTGCAGTTTCCTGGTAGTTGCTTCCCTAGAAAGCCGAAAGTCATCTCCTCTTTGGCTCAGCAAAGGTCTGCTAATTTCCACCTGGAAATAAGGTGTGCTCCTATCCACCTGGGTAAGGGAGAGCCTGATGGAACCAGTTTCCAAGGCCTCTCGGGTTTACTGGAAGAGACCCTGCATGCAGTATTTATTAGAGGGAATTTCAAAAGTGTCATGTGGAAGAGAAGATAGTGGGAATAATCAATGACATAGATCACTGGTACCTGTCAACTAAAGTCCCAACTTCTAGCCTGATTCACCAGCCCAAGAGCTGCCAGAGACCAAAGCTGTGCTCAGCAAGGACCAGCCCTAAACACACCCCAGCAGCTTCTAACAAAGAGCAGCCCAGCTGACTGTGACTCAGTAGGACACCCTCTGCCCCAGTGCAGCGTGGCACGAGCAGGTGATGCTTTTGGAGGCAATGCAAGGACCCTGTGAGGCTCCCAGGGTCGCAGACACCATCCCTGAGCGCCAGGGTGGCACCGTGCAGGGGCTCACTGGGCACAGCCAGGCTCTCTAGACACACCTCAAATGACAAGCTGTGTGCAGTGTAAGGCTGAAGCCTCTAAATGAAGATAAGTCATTGCAATTCTTTGTTAGCAGGTACTGTAAGTAAATGTGTGTTTCCAGTTTAGTGAAGCAAGTGCATAATGCTTTTAACTTACCCTCTAAAGTGCTGTCTCCTGTCAAAATCTCTTCCCTAAGCCATGATAGCTCACATCAGAAGCACTGCAGATGCAGACTCACTGCCTCGTGGCAAAGGGCTGACATTTCTGGTGAGGACCCACAGCCCTCTGCTGCTACAACAGCAACATCCTGCCAGAAAAATCACTACAGCCTCTCTTTGAGGAAAAAAATTCCTGGAGATAAGAATAAAGAGCAACTAAAAAGCAAATCCTCAGAGGTATACTGCAGCCTGGATAAAGGCAGAAAGAACATAGCAAATCACTTTTAAACCCAGCAGAACCATATAGCCCTGCAAGGAAGGAGGAAGAAAATGAAACGGAGTGGAGGTCGGGGAAGAAAGAAAAAGGAAAAATAACCCCACCTCACACCTCTACCCCTCACCCAGCAAGCACTCAGGCTTCTAGTGATCCCTGTACAGGCTCATCCCACAACTGAAGCACATCGAGCCACGGGGCTTTTAGTGATCACCTTCACTGCCACAAAGCTGCCGCAAAGCCTGTTGATATTCAGCTGCATAGAAATGCAATTAGAATCAAACCTGAGCACTCTGTGACACTGAACAAATACCGAAAAATAGCATAAATAGCTTTTTTATTCAGTGCCACCAGGCTAAAGTTGCCTTCAAGCTTGCAAGTCATTTTTAACTAGGTAATTGAGGCTGCTAGAGCAGATGCTAGCTTCTAAGAAGCTATTTGACTGCTGGCTAGGGAAGCCAAAATACAACGTGGCCAAGTAACACCTCTTTCCTTCATCTCTGCTCTCACAGTTCAGGTGACAACAGGAAAAATACCTGCCTTAATCATGGTGTGTGGATTCATGCACAGCTGGTAACAGCTTAGCGAGGTGTAACAGCTGCACACCCGACTGCCCTTGATGTTATCACAGCCAGTTCCAGCCAGCTCTCAGACTGACGGTAACAGCTTAATAAAAGTTTTTAGCCAGCTTCTTGAGGGGGTTTTCCAGCCTGCAGTGAACTTGCCAAAATACCTCTAGTAAAGCTCATGGATATGTGTCTGAGGCACAGGAGCCCTTGGTTACACTGAAATAACACACCAGGAGCTGGTCTCTGCTCCTTACGTCCACAGAAAATTAATGAAGGTCTCTCAATCCATCACAACTCATTAGCAACTCAGGAGACTGACAGCTCTATTATTTTATTTTTACCAAAATTGGCAGGGACAGCGTCTCTTTGTTCCAGTTTTTGACATGTCTATATCTTTCTTCCTCTTTCCATATGCCAGTTGTTCTTCCAGGACAGATTTTGATTGAGCCCGGGTGGCACAGGGAGTCAGCGTGCTCTGAGTCCAGTCACACCAACGCTGCTGAGAACAATTTGGGTATTTTGCCACTGAAATGAAAGTATTACACTTTACAAATTGATTCTTTTTGGGGTACAAGCATCAGCCCTGAAGAAGGGCTTGTGTGCCTACTGCTGTGACCATGAGCTTGGCTGTAGGAGCCAGAACAAGAGGAGACATCAGCTTTTGTGCAAAATGTGTCTTTCTGAAATAATAATCACTTGACCTCTGTTAACCACCAGTACAGGGTGCTCAAAAAGGAGCCTTTCAGGGTCAAATTCTCACATATCTGGTAACAATCATGTGCACTACTATTGATCTCACTGGTTTCTGGCTCCAGTATATCACTGCCTGAAGAACTATTTTGGGAGGTAGCATTTTTGTGGCTAACGCCTTTCAAGTGTTGCTGTAGGTGCACTCCAGAACTGAGTGCTATTCAGTGTGAGTAAAGACATCAGATTTGGTTCAGATGCTGATATTTGTGATACGTGGCACCATTCCCAGAGGTATTAGAAGAGATTCTCTGAAAAATAACATGAGAAATGGATCCTCAATTTTCTTCCTCTTCTGGATTTCGATACCCTGTGAAGTACTGATGTCTTAGAAATCACTTGTGGAGACAGGATAATCAGGCAGTTTGTCCTTTGCCTGACAAAGAAATAAGGGTTTGAAAAGCACAAAAAGCTTATGGAAATACAGAGAGTTTTTGAATTAAAAAATAATAATAATTTCGTGCTTTTAGTAATAGGACATGCTCTTCTGCTGCTTTTTTTTTTTTTTGTGTTCTTCACCTGCAGGACACTCCTAAAACCACTGCATACCCAGATGCACAAGGGACAACTGACCTGCACAAACCTCAGCCCCTCTGTGTTTGAAAACCTGTAACACCTCTTTTCCTACCACCCTTCCCACGCATGGGGGGCACTCCACTGAGCTTTTGCACCTGAGCCTGGAACAGCTGGAATCTGAAAGCCCAAGATTAATTTCTCCAAGCCTTACTGCTGACTACAGACATCCTTAGCATTTTTTACTTGTTTTGCTACAGAATATACATTAATGGTGTTATCTAGATGCTTAATTCAGGAAGGAATTGTTACAGAAGGGGTTGTTACAGAAGGCATCAGTGAGCTGGGGACAGGTACACAGCAGAAAGCAGGATGGCATTTGCTAGCTGTGATGCAGAATAATGTGGACTTGTAGGAACATCCTGATCAGCCTTCCAGGCTTAGGCATTGCCTCCCCCTGTGCAACTGCTGGCAAATTCTCCCTGCACATTAGCATATCAAAGCATCTACCGACAATAAAATTAACAAAACACAAGAATGAAGGAGGCACATTGAAACTGAATTGAAAAGCCAGAAAATAAGCACACCTGCCAGAATTTCCACTCGGGTGCACTTCCAGCTGAACATAAGCTGCCCTGCAGAAGGCAAAATTGGGCCTGATTCTGCCTTGTGGAGGTTTTGTAATTCCACAGGTGACAGGGCAAGTCTGTAAATGAACATCCACCTGCACAAAGAAGAGTAATTGCTGTTGCAGTTTTTAAGACTGTTGTCCACACCCAGCATGGCTGGGTATTGGTCATCCTTCTGCACAGCTGGGGAGGCAGGCTGGGAGCAGTTTACATATATTAACCAATTTAATTCTGTAAGTATGCACAATATCTTGGCTAAATAATAATCTAATTACTACTTACAGTGGGATTATCCTAACAGTGATGGGTATCAAAATTCTACGAATGTCAAAATGATGTTTATAAAGTTCTTCCAGATTTCTTGTATCTTGTTTTACTGAAACCTCACCGCTTCCTATCGAAGCCCAATTTTATGTGATAAACTTTATCTCTGTGATATCAAAGCAAGAACTAGTGCTCTATTAGAGAATCCTTTATCATCTTACATCTTTCTAACCCCATAGGCAAATAAATATGCTATTAATGAAGGCATCTTTAAGTTTGAAATAGAATTGTACCCTCTACATTTGTTTTCTCTTCATTTAATCCAAATGAAATCCCTGAAAGGCCTATTCACCCCTCACAAAGGTTTACAAAAGGATGAAAAAAAACCTGCTGTATAAAAATAATTATATAAAACATTAGCCTCAGAAGAAAAGGCTGGGATCACAAAACCCATTCAGCTTTCAGATGTAATCTTTTTAATATGAGGCTAGATTAAACAATGTGAAGTGAAAGGGGTTAAGTATAAGACCATATAGACGCCCAAAGTATTTACATTGTGCATTAAATAAACCATTTCATGTGAAAGGACAGTTATTGTTACTGGAAAGGTTTCCTAACTCACTTTCAGATAAAAATAAAGAGGGCTGCATCAGGAAGCTTTGTACACTTTTTCCCTCCTGACAGCTTTCAAGTGGCAGCATATTATTTGGTCGCTGCTACATACAGAGTGTCTTAATTAAAGGTTGTCTAAAAATACAGAACATTTTCACAACCACATCTGCCATTAACTCTTCTGACATGCTGGTGCCATGAAGCACCAGAACATTCTCCTCTCCAGGCTCTCTGCCCCACACCAATCCTCACCCACTCCGATGCGCCTCGCAGCTGGGGAGGTCGGCACAGCACCTTCTCCAGCACAGCCAAATGGCTCCTCTTCCACCAGACCAGGCTCTGCTCCGAGCAGAGAGAGGCCACTCCCTGCTGTACTCGAGACCTGAGCCTACCTGGCAGCTTTGGAGCATGTCCTAAAAAGGAGCAGCTTGTCGCTGCCCGGGCTTGTGACCGGCTCCGCTCACCATCCAGAGGCTGTGGCCGGATCCAAAGCCCAGCTCAGCGTGGCCAGGGTTTTCCTGCTGGACTGCACCCTGCCCACAGCATGGGGTGGTGGCCCAGAGCTGCTGCCAGCCAGCCCTGCCACCAACGCAGCCCTCAGCCACACATGAGGAGAAGAGCTGTGGCCACATCCCGAGCCGGCAGGTGGGACGTGTTGGGAGACACCTGCACCTGTACTGAGGGTAAAATCAGTGCCAAAGAGCCCAACACAGAGGCAATCCAGGAGTTCTGAGAGGGGGATGGTGATTATGCAGCCAGGTTATTTATCCCAAGGGGACATAATGAGAAATAAAATCACTGAGGTTAGACCATAAGAGAAAAATCAGACCACTGCCTTTCTATGCAAAGGATTCATTCCACAGGCACCACTTCGGAAATCTGGTTTTTGTTCAGTTGTGCCATGTGTGTGCATGGCAGAGGGTTGGATTCTCAGGTGTCTAATAATCAACTGAGCAAACCCTGCAATATTTTCCCTAAAGGAAGCACTGATTTGTTTTCCCTCTACTGGACTGCTCCTCCTTGTGAAATCTGGAGGACTGCAATATCCTTCAGCCCTTCATCTCACAGTCAAATTTGATTCAAATTAGTGTTTCTCCACCAAGTTATATCACAGACAAGAAGCCCCAGCACTGACCAGGAAAGTGGGAGCACATATTTCATTTCCTCAAGAAGTTTGGCTAAAGCAGGACTAGTTTAACTCGTTTAATATCAGGTACATTTAAACAAGAGGGAAATACACACTGCCCACAGAATTCCTCTCTCATTCTGACTACTTAGTCAAGCACTGTGGATTGCTACACGCAAGCCATATTGGCAATTATCTGCAGTAAATACAGCTCATGGTTTAAGGAAAGGACCAACTCCCCAGTGAAATTAGGGAGTACTCTTCCAAGTGCCATGTCTGTCCCCCATTGCAATGCTGAGAAAATGAACTGAAGATTTTTTATCACTCAGAAGACATTTTATTCCCTCCAGACTCAGCTTTGTCTGATGCCCAAGCACAGTGACTTTTTAGACAAGAACTGTGCTGCTCTCTAGCAAATGCTACACCCCTAAAACACATCCACTAGAAGAGAGATTAATTTATTAAACATCATGCTGGCAGTTTGTTGTTATTTAGAGTCTTCTGTTTTGTTGGGTTTTTTTTTTTTTTTTCTTAAAACCTAGAATGCTTAAGACACTCGTATTGATTTTTCCAAAGGTTAAAATATCTCTAGTGGATGTGCCCTAATGGAGCATTCGAGCTCAAAGAACAAGCTGTGTGACTCACCAGCTGTTAAGCAACCTTTAATGCACATGATTCTGAGAACTGCAAAGAATATAACACTACAAAGTAGCCCAGGCTCCCTGGGAAGAGCCTGATAATAAAAATTACATTCTCACATTATTCCAGCAGACAGATACGTTGATTGGTGGGGTATCGGGCATCTTTGGGGAAAAGGTGTTCCCATGCAAGTGGAACATCAAACCAGAAGATTCCTTTATCATTCTGAAGGGGTTTCGAGGTAATTTATTCTAGTGTGAAAACTCTCTGGAAAATTATTGTAAAGCTTACTTATGTTACAGATCTTCAGAGGCAGTGCTTGGCTCCTCTCCACCTTTGTACAGCACCTGACCCAGCCCCCATTAGTATTTTTCAAGTAGGTGTGCTAAAACTGACCTCTCATGCCCTTACCACGCAGTTTATTCACTCCCCATCTCCTCCTGGGAAACAACACTCTAAGCAGGAAAACAGAAATCAGCTTTGATTTTTATTGACAATAAGATAATTCAATAAGATAATTCAACAGTAATTCAGAGCTCCGGCAGCTGAACAATTCTGAACGGCTCGGCTGGCACAGAATTAGCAATCCTCTGTGGAATTACAACAGATAAGGTGAAATTCATAAGAAGGACATGTAAAATGCACAGTGGTATGATTTGCCATGTTGTATGCTTAAAGACAGCCACGGCAGAGGGAGAATTTTCAATAGAAAGGAGGAGACTGGGGTCAAAGCCACAAGATAGGAAAGTCCAGGCTGGTGAGTTCCAGTTTGCTGTGCCAGTACTGCAAATGCCTCCTGAAGATGCTCGAGGTAAAATCTGCCCCAGTAAACCATTGTTTGACCCCTCTGTTGGGAAAGGGACACTTGGTGAAGGAAGTTTCCCTCATGTCCTTCAGCCTTTCCAAAGGAATATTCCTGTTATGGTTTCAAGGGGCTGACACCCTGCTCCTTGTCCTGTGCCGAGGCAGAGCAGCGTAAGCAGGGGCAGGTTCTATCTGAGTTCATTATTTTAGAAAGCAGAGAAGGGAGGGAGAAATGCCTATACCTCTGCATCTCCTTGCTCTGTTATTAATGCTTTTCAGCTGTTTTAAATTAAGATAAATGTCTGAAATACAATGGCATTATGTTTGAACTCCATTCAGTTCAATATAAGTAGATTTTAAACAGGAAACTGATGGTCCTTCTGAATGTGAAACTCTGTATTAGAACCAAATGTAGCTCTTTAATCTCATTTGGTACATATACTAAAATCATTATTACTTTATGAAACCTTTTTAAAGATTTATATATTCCATTGACTTGGACTTATATGGCAACAGCTTTTTCTTTTAGGTTTAAAATTAAAACAGGAAAAAAATCTTCAACATTCTCAGAACTGTTTTATTTCTTTCTTGGCACAGAAAGCTGCTAAATGAAGTCATTTTCTCCATTGTGCAGCAAAGCTACAGCTACTTGTATGTCAGTCAAAATATACTTTACCCAGAAAGCTCATAGCTGCTTTGTTACAGTAAAACTGAGGTTAGTCTCATTGTTCCAGTCACACAGTAACCAGATATAACCTCTGAAAGGGAAAAATAAAGTGCATACGATTGCTATTAACCTGGTTCTCTTACTCAGGCTGGAAGTCTGGCAGTCACAGTGGCACTGAGTGTGGAGTAACGTGGCTGTCACAGCCTGAGCAGAGGGTCCAAATCCAGCCAGCAGGAGAAGGTATTTCATCATATCTGAGAGAGGGAAGACTATGCAAGAATTTTAATACATTCAATGCCCAAAGCAGGTATTTGTAAAGGCCACAATTATTACATGAGAAACAACATGAATAAAGGCATTATCCATCTGACTACTCAGAACCATGCCCTGGTTTTCTAAGAAAACCCTAATGTCCTAAATAAGCTAAATAAATGTTCCTAGAGGTATTGAGTGAATCAAACATAGAACACATCATAATAAAATCCAGTGGAGAGAGAAAGCTCACAGGCATATTGTTTGAGTATTTGTTTCTGAGTCAGTTAACTGATTGTCTGTGTTACTATTACTGGAGACTGCACAGACCTCAAGCAAGATCACATCCCCGTCACGCTGGGTAGCCCATAAACGAAGAGCAGCCCTGCCCCAAAGGATGGATGGCAGAAAGCACAGCCATGGGACCAAGGAGCAGCACTGCTCCCTCTCTTTGGCCAGACCAGAAAGGCAGGCACGGCATTAAGTGACCCTCCTAAAATTACAGACGATGCTTGTAGCAGATCTGGGACCTGAAATCAGCTCTGCCACAGCCCAATTAATGCCTGGCCCAGAAACCACACTGTTACTGGCTTTTCACTTTTACTTTTCTCGTGTGATTATATACAGATTAAATTGTGCCAGGGCTGAGTGGACTCCCGGGTCAGTCAGCTTATCTGGGAAGAACAGGAAAAATGGCAAAAGCTGAACCATATGGAGAGTTCCTCCGCCATCAACCAGGTTTGGCACAGGGAAAGTATAGCGGGGTCAGGCTCTTTCCTGGCACCATTCACAGCTAATTGAGGGATTTTGAAAGAAAGGTGGTTTCTAGAGAGCCAGTGTGGGCAGCAAGGGTGGAAAACTCCCAGTGGGGAAACCCGAGCAAAGAGGTTTGCACAGATGCCAGTGCTGCCTCGCTCGCATGGGAGGAGGGACAGGCAGACTCCAGAGAGGGAAAGGGAAAGTTACATTTGTCACAAAGAAAATGAAACCACAACTGAATCAATTAAAATCTCTTATTTGGATGATTTCCTTTCACTTCAAATAGGGCAGAAAATGAGGTTTAAACATCAGTTCAAAAGCTTATCTATAGATGAATAGGCGAGCGTACTTTGTTCTTACAGAACCCATTTTCATCCAGTGTGGCTGAAAACTTCACTGATGCCATGCAGATTCCCAGGATCCAGCAGGACAGCTCCACTGGAACAAGGTACTCCTCAGCAGACAGGTGGAAGAAGCTGTCTTCCACAGAGCTCAGTTATTGTTGCCAATGAGCACTTTATTTTTCTGGGAAAACAAAGACAATTTAGAAGTCAATACCACCCTGAACTGGGAAAACACGTGGCTGAGATCTGCTCTAACAATGCCTGCAGTTCTTTCTTGCAACATGAAGACGAGGAAAGCAAGAGAAAGGGGTCACCAGGAGTCCTCCCCAGCTCTCAGCTAGCCAAGAGAAAAGACTGGCACCTCCAAGCAGGTGGGTCCTTGGCCACAATTTCGCCTTTTCCTCTACAGGTTTGAACAAGAGCAGGCTTGTGACAAAAACACACCCAGGTAAGCTTTTCTAGGAGAAACTGCAGGGAGAAATTTTTCATGCAGTCACTGCTATTTTTTGTGGGGGAATGCCCCAAACCTTGTGTTAAGCATCTTTTAACACAATCACATACAGAACTAGTTGACCAAAGCTGCACAACAGAAGATTGTGAAGCCTCTTCAGTCACTCCTGTCAGTAATGAGCCTGAACACCATGGAAAGGACCTCAGGTGCAATTCCAGAACAGCCCCTTTCTCCGAGGACTCCACCAAGCCCTTGTGCAGCAGTGGGTGATCACAGCAGCTCACACTCCCACCGGATCCTGATGGAGCACTGAGGGGAGAAACCACAGACAAACCACCAGGGCCCCACTCAGGGGGGTTAAAATGCTGTACCAACATTTATAGCTTCTCTGTTAGTGCCAAATTGTCTTCCACACATAGAGGAGGCATCCCCCTCCTGACACAAATACTAAAATTGGGGAAAACCACTGAAAATTAATGGTCTGTTTCTTTAGAAGTGATATTTCCTTATTCCACAAAACATGGATTACCCTTTTCCAATGATCACATTTAAGTGGACCCATTTATTACAAGGAAATTAGCCTCTATAACCCTTTGCCACTTCACAATTGAACCCACTTAAAGACAGCTCTTGATTAAACACCACTTATCCATCATCTTTACTTGTAATGACTTTCCATCTTTGAGAGAATAAAGAATAACATGCTGGGCTCAGTGATCCCACATGGGATATCCATTCCCTCAGCTCTGGGCCCCTTTTGGAGCCAGAGCTTCCTTGGAGGAGGCACAGAGGGAAGACAGAGTTGGGTGGAGGAAGCCTTTAACACCCATTTGGAAATCAGCAGGGATTTTTACAGCTGGCTCCAGGGAATGCAACCAGCTTTAACACAAACTCAGATATTAACCTGCCAGTTCAGGGGAGCTCATTCTTCTCCAGCTTGTTGTACCAGAACCATCTGCAGGTATTTTTTCCGAATTAAAACTTGCATACAGTCATCTAAAAAAAAGGCATTGCTATGAAGATGCAGGTTGAGGCTCTGCACACACAGCCACAACCAGTCCTCATCCCACACACACATTTATGGTACCTACCAGGCTGCCCCTCGATGTGCTGAGCTCAGCCTGGGGTCACCTAAGCTCCTGCTGAAGTCTAGGAAAAGTGAACCTCAGGGAGCTGTGCTGGTGACCTAAAGAGAAGCTAAATCTGCTTTTATGGTATTACACAATGTTGTGACCACTGGACGGGGAGCACTGGGCCGATGCAGACTCACTTTGCCTTTGCTAACTTCTTTTAAAATTTTTAATGGGGTGACTCTCTACTGGAAGACTTTACACCAGATCAGCTGCTAACCTCGCCTGGCTCACTGTCAGCTGTCCTCCCACAGCAGGCATAAAACTAATCTGGAAACATAAAGCTGCATAAACTTTGCATCATTCATCCAGGCTAATTTGACAGAAGTGTGATTGCACTGTGTCTTAATTCATATCACATTTATCTCACCAGGTGATAACCTGTATCATGAACAGCCCCTCATTAATGATCAGAACACCTGTGAAAATGCACCTTTGCCATGCCCCAGCACTGCATCACATCCCTTCTCTTCAAATTCTAAGGAATTTCCTGAAGTCTAATCAAATTTTATGCTAAAAAAAAAAAAAAAAAGGCCAGCAAATTAAATTTACAGCATGGAAAGTGTCTGGGTTTGTGCCATCTAAAGCACCAACTGATCTGATAGGGAATTTACCATTCATTTCCAATGAACCAAGCAGCTTTTAGAGGGCAGTGCTAGTGGTCCTCACTGCAGTCACTACAGTGATGTGAATTCTCCAAGGAAGGCTTTTTACCCAACACTTGGCTTTTCCCTCTGTTGCTTTTCCAGCCTTTCTTCACTTTCCCCCCTTTGCCTCTGTCTGTTACATTTGTGCTTCTAAACAAGCCTTCCCTTCTCCCATTTGCATGCAGAAGAGTGTCTCCAGACTGGTTTGTACCCGTAGGTTTTCCCTCAAAATTAAACTACTTGAATTTAGGAGGTTTAGCAACACCTGTTTAGATAGGTACCAGCAAATGATTCCGCTGACGGCAAATGCTCATTTCTCTGAAATAAAACACACCTCACCATGTGACTGGAAGGTCTGGATTCAAAAGTTTTATTCCACCCAATTCTCTTGCCTGACTTTCACTTCTCACTTTGTGCCTGCAAGTACTCAATGCACTCAGGTAGCTGCTTGTCAGGTCTGTAAATGGGGAAGTTTCGTTATATTTTTGTGAGTCAGGAAGGCAAAAAAGAAAGGCCACGGCATCTTCAAGGCTTTAATTGAAAAAGCAGAAAAGATAATCCAGAAAGACAATTCATACAGATAAATGGGTTGGAAACACTGGTTTCCAGAGGTGAGCCCAGTACCAACACCATGGTTTTCCATGCTGATATAAGAGAACAGAAAGAGCAAGGCAACATGAAAAAGCATGACTGATCATTTCCAAGTCCAGGTGTATACCTAAAGATAGTATAGAAGAAATGAATGAAGAACCAAGCTTTTAATAAGTGCATCAGTGCACTCATTAACCTGACAGTGTCTAAGGCAAAGAGGAACCATTGTGAGACAGGCTGGCTTCTGCTCCAGAATCAAAAAATCCAGTAACACATTGAAATGAAAATCTGCATCCCCCAGCAAGCCCAAAGCCAGACTCTAACTGCCTAAAAGATTGGAGCAAGAGAAGAGGAGGGAAAAAGAGCTAAACAAAAAAAATGCAAATAGTGGTGTATCACATTGAAGAGAAGCAGAAGAGAAACTGGAGGAGTTTCTTCAAAGAGCATGAATACCCTTTCTCTTCCAGCTCATGATATTATACTCAGATAACCTGAATAGCCCTCAGAGCAGGAAAAGCATGTTTCTGAGAGACAACATGAATTCCCTCAGCTCTCAGCCACACACAACACACCTGCTCCGTGGTGTGCTCTGTAGCCTCATGGGCATGAGGACACCAGCAACAAAACATTTCCTTGCTGTCCAGGCAGCAAATGCACATGGCAGGAAAACCCTGGATCCACTGAGATCAGAAAGAAAGCATGTGTTGGCTCAGGTAGCTTGGGGTGATTTTGATACTCTGAGAGTTTCAGTGCAGCAGGGCAAATCCTCACTGTCTCTCTGCACAATCCATGTGCTGCAGCTCGTCTGTACACGACCCTGAGCTGAGAGGTGAAAGGTAAGAGAGACTGGATAAAACACCATGCAGGAACTCTCCGCTAAGCAAGTGTTACCTATGAAAACACACACACCCCCCAAAAATAAAAATTGCAATTATTATCTGATAGAAATGGTAATCTAACAGTAGGTCTAAGAGCCAATAGATAGAGTCCACTGGTAAATATTACTGAAAATGACATCAGTCAAGTTACACAAGTTTTCAACAACTCAGCATGCAAGACATGCTTATCTCACACAAAGTGTTGTGCATTTTCCCAGCCATTCCCATCCCTGGTACAGAGCAGCTGTTGGTATTCAGCACGGGCTGTTGACACCAGGAAAGCAATCCTGGAGTGATGGGTATGTCTCCTAATACAATGCCATGTAGCTATTCAGCTCCTGGAATTCAGTTTTATGTGAGTCAATCAGCTCTAACAAGAAGAAATAGTAACATATTAAGCAAAGTTCTGAGAACACAACAAATCAAAACGCTGTTTCACTGCAGCCTCCATCAGCCCAGCTGTGGCACATTTCTTACTGGATCTGTTTTCCTGCCCCAGTACAGAGAAATTATTACTGACTGCTAGGGATGAACCATGGTTCTAATTCCGTAGCATCTATCACAACAAGATGCTTCACATTTAAATTGTGCTCTCCAATCCAGAATTTTAAGCATGTTCTAATGGCAGTTAACTTATCTTCACAGCACCCTAATACAGCAAGCCAAGACTGTGTAAGAGCTAAATCAAACTCCCCAAGGATCATTTTCAGTCTCACTTGCCCCATCAGTTCATTAAAATGGTCTGAGCTGCTCCAGGAGTGGCTGACCTGTCCATCAGAAGTGGACATTGGAGTGTCCTTCGCCGTGCTGAAGGAACACCACACATCTTGTCATTTCTGACTGCTTTACACTACTGAAACAAAAGAAGCTCTTTTTCTGTAAGAGCTGTTGCATGCTTCATTAAAAATCCTATTTAAGCTGTGGCACTAAGCTGGTCAGATTCAGCTCTCATTTACAGCCGCATCTGGATAGGGATAGCTCCTATCACCCTCATGAATTTACTCTGCTTTCAGAGGTTCCTCCTCCAAGGAATCCGACCAAAGTGGTCTGATTTTCTCCCAAATACACCGACTCCAGATATTTGCAATTACAGCAACGTTAACTGTGATTTACACTTGCCTAAAATAATCGAAACTAGAAGCAGTGCACTTATAAGGAGAGAAGAGAGATTTAACACTAAAATACAAGGGGTCAACTCTTCTCTTGCAAATCATGGGTCTCACAAATCTCCATTATCAGTGAAAACATAATCACCATGCATTTGCAGGTGTTAACTAGAAGATTCACCGGGTTTTCTGATTTGCCATTATTTTACTGCCACTACATCAATTACTATCCTAGCCTCAGATGTCAAGTCTCTCTGAGCCTACTGTCTCGTTTTCTGCAAGAGATAATGAATTTTTATTTATTGCTTATGCAATTTTAGCAGCTACACTGCCATTTCAATCTCTAATGGAACCACCTTCCAAAACCAACATAGGGCTCTCATGATTACTGGGCTTCGATGTTTACACAAAATTAGAGCAGAATTTATAGAATTACAGAATTATACAGAAAACAGTAAACTGATGTTAGCTACACACAGCAATACAGCAATCATCTCTCAGATAATTCCCTCCATTTCTGGAGTGCTTAAGATTCTGAACCATACAAAAACATCCACTTCTCAAGAGGAGAGGTGATGGAGAGGCAGAGGAGACCACAGAGGGTATCTTCTCTCTGGGTAAATTCCATAGCTGTGGGAGTCCCAGCACGTGTAGGGAAAGAGCTGCTCAGCTGTGATCACCAAGACACAGGTTCCCTGCAAACCCACTGTGACAGGAACCAGCCCCTCTGGTGGGAGCAGAGAGAAGGTCTGGAGGGGGTGAGTTTAACTTTAACACACATCCCAGGAAAATCAACAGAACCAAGCCCTGATATGAGAAACCCTGAGCGTAACAAAGTTTTTTCACATGAAAAGCAGTTATTTTTTGATCCCTCCAAGTTAAAGGATACTCACAGACGTTGCTGTTGCTTTAGCAGGGACTGACTAAATCAGTGTGGCTCCCTCCATCTGAAGAGATAGTTGTGCTATTTACCGTAATTAGCAGCTGCCTTGTGGAGGAACTGATAACAGCCAGCCAACATAAACTATCAGCAGCTGAGAACTGGCCTTGGCACTTTGGGCTGCAGCTGGATCTTCTTACTTCTGGGAGGAAAAGAGAGCAAAGACCGTTCTGGTGGTGTCATATTTTTTTCCTTTCTGCATAGAAAAGTCATACTAAGCATCTTAAAATCAAGTTTTACCAGCTTAGCCTTTAATATATGCTAGTGTTAGTTGATACTTTAAAAGAAGGAAAACTTTCTAAAGGGCAATAATGCATGAAGAGAGATGCGTGCAAAGAAAGACGATCTTATACTAAATACTAAAAATAAATGTAGCTTAAAAAGATCCTTTAAAAACAGCTGTTGACGTTAGAGATTCAATTAAAATGTAATTAGTTATACATTCTCTTTTGAAATGAACAAGCATATTACAGCCTTCATCTACAACGAATTGCCTTTTACATTCATACCTTGCTTTTGCCTGTAAAAAAGGCAGGTTTTTACAGGAAGCATAAAGATAGGGTAGTTCTACCTAAAATTTTTGCAGTCAAAGACAACATAAAATGATTTTTTTTTTTTTTTAACCTATAGGTACAAAGCCATATTCATTGTGCTTGCAGTGTTCATAAGGTACTTCAGCAGTCAAAGAAAACATAAAATGATTTTTTTAACCTATGGGTACAAAGCCATATTCATTGTGCTTGCAGTGTTCATAAGATACTTTGCAAGTGTTCTTAAATGCACAAAATAGAAGAAAAGATAGAGATAAATGGATGAGGGATGGTGCTTGCCATAAATTAGGATTCTGAATTAGGTCACTAAAGACTAAATCAGTCTGACTCCTTAATTGTCATTTACCTGAAAGAGAAATGCACCATAAACTGCCCACCCTGCACAGATTTGTACAGGCAACATGCAACCAATAGCTTTCCCTGGGGCTACTGCTTTATGGAAGCACCATTGACCTGGTTTTCTATGGAAACTACACGGATGTTTTCAATTCCAGTGTGGAACTGCAGCCTCAGTCATAGCCATCAACCTCCACATTAGACATTCATGCAGCATTAGGCGTCCTGTAGCTGCCAAGGGCCACACAATGAGACATTGTCTGACCCAAAAGTCATGTAATTAGGCTGATGGGAACAACACCAGCGGATGGTGCATTGAGCATATCCTAATTTTGGATAGGCCATTCTTTGGCTGCCTGACTACCAGTTAGCTGGGGAAGAAGTGAAGCCTGCTATTACCAACAGACAACTTTGCTGCTAAGCCAGAGCAATGATGAAAGGGCTGTTTGGCTTGAAAATCACCACTGGGGAGAGGAAGGGCAGCCACAGAGCTGAGATGCTCTCAGAAAAAAACAGGAGACCCCACTTTTAAGTACTACTTATTTTTGCAGAGTGGGTGACCCTACCTTCTGGAAGCCATCTCCCCAGCTAGAGTTCCAGCATGATGGCCCAGCACTCATTATAACATCTAATTCCAAAGGCTTCAGAGGCAGCAGCCAGCAGGATGAACAGAGAGCTTGAGGCAGAGGGGAGAAGTGTGAAATTCCTCTCATTAGCAGCACTGCACATTTGTGCACAGACTCTCTCCTTAAAAGTCTGACCTCCTGCACAGCCAAGGAAGAGCTTTCCAAGAACCATGTGACTCCAAAGATTCAGGACATTTTCTGCCAGAGTGGGGTTTTAATTTAAATTACTCATAGAAAATTACATTTTTGTGGCCTGAAAACATCTTCAACTGTGTCAAACATGAAGCAGTTTCATAACTGCACATGATAGAGTCTTTTTTTTAAAGAAGTGACATAAGTAGAAAGAAATACAAATGTTTTTGAAACTTTAAACCTCCCTGTCTGCACTTGTGCAACAGTTACAAATAACTCCAAAAAATATCTTGTGACTTCTATTTCCAACAAAAAGTGTATCAAGACATTTAAGAATGTGACTGGTCTCTGGAAACTGATACAGGCAGCAACTGCATTCACCTCTTTTGCCAACTGTGTACTCAAAATTGCAAGAAGTTAGGTACATGTTTCATACTGTTTAATTAGAGCGAGGCTCTGATAAATTCAACTGTTCCCAGCTATTTTTTTTATTTATTTTTGCCATTTTTAAACGTGTAGTCTAGGACCTGCACAGTGGTAGCCATATCATTATGCAAACAGCATCCCAGCCATGAGGAGTAAGAATGGATCTTGTTATCCATATAAACTACAAACAATTTCACAGCATCAATTCCCTTCCGATGCTTCCTGGCGTCCGACATCGCTCCTCCCACCCACCTTCACCTGCTGTAACATCCAGCCAGGGCTGGCATTCTGGATCCGTGCTGCCTGTTCTTCACAACACTAACGTTCTCATCTCCATTTGAAAAGGGAAGCACGTTTAAAGTGTTACTAATGTTACACAAGAGGAGGCAGGAGAATCGCCAGCTGAAGTTGCCTTTCTGTAGCCACAACAAAGCCTGCCAGGATGATACATGTATCTATTATTTCTTCTAAGTCAAGCCCACCTCACCTCTACGCGAGATTATTACACTCACCAAAAAAGATGCTTCAAATAACATGTAAAACCAGAAATTTGTAGAAAAAAAAAATTACCCACGGATTTAAAATACAATCCAGTGTTTGCTCTAGACCAATGTGATTCCACATGCTGGCTATTGTGAACTGATTAATTAGGAAGCATCAGTAATAGTGCTTTGTACTTACATCGGGACTTCCACCTCAGGATACTTCAATAATGTCAATTAATTAATCTTCACAATACTGTCTGTAAGTAGGTGTCATTAGTTCATTCACAGATGGAAATCCTGAAGCATAGAAAAGGTGAAATTAATTAGCTGAGATGATACAATGACTCAGTAACAGAACTAAAGATCCTGAAAACACTCATTTCTCTAACTCTTAGAGGGAGGTGATTTACCTGCCCTTTGCTGTTAAGTCATGGAAATAATTTCCAAATGTGTAACAGAAACTTTCGTGACTCTTACAAAACCATTGTTTATAGGTCGTGCTCTCATTGAAACTTTCTTTTGATTAAAATGGCTTCTACTTTTTAGTACACCCATCAAAATACAAAGAACATCAAAATGAAATAAAACTGCCACTAGATCTATGATGAACTGGAGCAATGCTACTGTTGTCTCAGGTCTAAATTAAAGCTCTTTTGTAGAGGGTAAAAGTGAATAAAACATAAAGACAAAGGACAAAATAGGAGATGACAGACTATTCACCCATTCACGGCCATCACATTTACAAGGCAATTGCCATTCATACTAATACAAAGTGGGCCACACAATTCTACCAGGTATGAAAGGCAGAAGAGCCCTTGTACATAAGAGGAAAAAGCACTTTACTGTATTTTATTTCCACCACAAGTGGAAAACCAGTAATGAGGAACATCAAAATCTCTCTCTGTTCTCCACTTAAAACTCACAAAGCACTTCTCTAGGTGCAGTCTTAGCAAAGGTTATAAATTTCTCGAGACAGCTAATCAATCACATTTGTCATGGCAGAGGTATAAGATGCACTTAGTATGAAAGTATTTAACTGACTGATTTTCTTAAACAATAATCATCTTAGCAGTGGAGAGCTGTAAGTTGTTACAAAAGACAGGGCAAAAAAAACTCCCTAACAAAAAGAACCAGCCAACCCACATCAGGGAGGAATACTACCTGTGTGCCCTGGATAAGTCTATATGTGCAAACAAACCTCACTTGCCAGTTTACTTTATTGGGGGGGAACTAAATCCTACTATTTCATGGAGGTTCAAACTCAGAAAAATGCAATCCAGGGCAGATACTCGTGGTTTCTGTCGCCACAGCCCCACCTGATCCTCCTTCAAGCCACAAATTCAACTTCACATGATGGGTGCTATTTGCCAAGACTGCACATGTCTTAAGAGATCAGGGTTATGTGGTGCTCACAGTGTTGTACATGTGTGCATGCATACACCTGGGGCACACTCAGAGCTGCACATGCTCCATCTGTACAGGTAACATTAAAGAATAATCCATACACCAAATGCCTGAACAGTTTTGATCACTATAGAAGCACATCATGATAGAACTGCTCTCTCTAATACCGAATAAGCTTTTTGCTTTTTAATCAAAGTTAAAACTTAGATGAGATATAATTATTTTATATATCCGACTGTGAAAGCTTCATTAAAAACCTTAATATTAAGTAATAAAACTGCAATAAAAGTTTTTCTATAATTACAGCAAGTTTCTGTTAACACTAATGCACTAAAAAGGGAAAGACTTTCTAATTTGTGGTTTCTCTGGAGAATTTTAGGCAGTCAGTTGTGTACACAAGTACATATTGAATACATGGTCACATTTATATGTAACTCTAAATATTTTCTGAGTGTGAAGCAAGAGAACACAGAAGTTAGGAGTGTCTTCCCACATCAGCCATCGTTGGACAGAGCACATATTCACCTGCAAACTTGGGACCTTAGGCTCTTGCCAGGTAGACTGTCATAAACAGGTAAACCAGATTGTACAGACTGAAGCATCCCTTGCCTACCTTAGATTTAAAATAGTCTTTGTTCTCTAATTAAATTATCTCTACTCGAGAGACAACTCAAGTTACAGGAAACACAAATAAGCAGAGGCAGGGTGAATAATCCCTTTTTGCTATTTCTAGATCAATTAAACGCAATACTCACCAGCATTCTCTTCCAGCAGCAGAATCCACATTCACTTCAGTAACAGCAAAGCATCATTTCAACTTCCAAAATGGCAAGACCAGGAGAATGGAGAAAAAAAGATGGATGAGGGGGTTGGCAGAGAGGAGTGAGAAATATCAAAAAAAACCAATTTAATTTAAATAACTGACTGTACTAGATTCTTGTTGCTAAATTTAAAGTTTGCTTTTAACTCTCATTTCAATGGATTCGCAGGAAAAAAAAAATCTAAAGAGTAAATTTAGATTTAATTGATCATTATAATTTATTTTATTAAAATAATATAGCGGAAAGACCTTTCTTCCAGTAAAGGGTTCTGGCTTTGATGTCTGATTGTTATGCAAATTCTGTGGAGTACAAGATACAGACAGAGGAATAATTAAACTTAGGACTTTGTATGTAATAATTCTTACATATGTAAATGTACCCTGGTTTGAGATAATGATGTGTACATGCACTGGGAACCATACAAGTGCGTTGGGAAAGCCAGGAAACCCCCTAAATGTGCAGATCCTCACCAAGCAGGGGCTGGACCAGCAGGGCCAGGCTGCTGGCACGTGCCAGGGGTACCCACTCTCCCAGCAGCCCCCGAGCACTGAGGAGCCTCTGAGCTGGAAACCCCCAGGAACAGTTCCCAGCACTGACACGCAAACACTGGACAAACAAAGTGAGCTTTGTTCTGGAAGACAAACATTGACCATATATATCTATATGTTTCAAAGCACTCAATTAGAAACTGAACTTTGCCCCTTTCTCAGGCTTTGAAATATTCCGGCCCCAAACACAGGCCTTCATTCTCCTTTGGCATGGGCATCCCTCTTCCTCTCCTGCTCCTGCACACCATATGGCTTCCGACCCTGGGACAAATTCTGCACTGATTTATGGCCTCTGCAGTCCAAGGGACTGACCTATGGCATAAATCTGGGGGGCAGAGGACATGGGCAGCCTGCATGTTCCTCCCTACACTGCCCCTGCTCCCGGGCTCTCGTCTCCACCAGCCAACAATGAGGGATTTACACCCCACGCTGGGAGCAGATCTGGGCTCAGGGCACATCAGGGCAACCCAGCAAGCGATAAGATCTAACAGGATGGACACCACGTGTGCCAGTACACCCTGAAACACCCTCCAACAGAGAGAGGGGACACACTGCCCAGCTGGCAGTGGAGGATCCAGGCAGTGGAGGTGCCTCGGGTGGGTGAATGCTGCTGAGCCCTCTGGCTCTGCCACCACCACAGGGTATCACCTTTGGAAGGCTGGGCAAAAGGCACCCACTGGATGACAAAGCAAGAGTAATCCAGACTGGTCCCTCTGTAAGCAAAATAATTCCCAAAGAGGAGTGAGCACCATTAGTTTTTAAGGCACTACAGCCCATCTTCCCATCTCGAGACAACAGATACTTGGACACGTAAAACATGCACACTGAGGCTAAAAGGCAGCCAGAGCCATGGACCAAGAGGGGATTACCTTTGTTTCCGCCACAGTCTGGCAAAGAAAACAGCAAGTCCTGCAAGATAATCATGGACAATAGGGCGAGTTGCATTTACTGACAGGCCCGGCAGCCCAGGCCAGGGCATTCCCCAAGCTGCTGCCCAGGGGCTGCTCTCCAGAGGCTGCTCACAGCCATCCAAAACACCACTGCCAGCACCGGGGACACGTGCAGGATTGTACATCACGGGAAAGAAAAGGAGGACAATTTAATTTTCACTTTTTGTTCATCTTATTTACCGTTCCATTCCACTAAGCTTGAAAATGAAGCAAAGTGATCAAATTCACTTTTTTATTTATAGCCATTTTCGCAACTTTTCCCTGAAAACAGCACAGGGTGTTTACACCGACATGAGAAATTGATTGACGCATTTTGGGAGCATTTCCTAAACACCCATCATCAAGAAAATATCTACATGGACTTAAACTTCCTGAGCTCTCTAAAGTAACCGATTTTGCCAAGGGGTTTTTTCAGTGTCTGTACTGCTTATGTATTTAAACACATCTTCTCTGCCACTCTCCAGATTCTTTTCCACAGCATTGGGGCGGGGGTTTTTTTCCCTCCCATCCAAACCTACAAGTTTCCCAAGATAAATGCAACACTCAGTGAGGGATTTTAACTCTATAAATCAGATGATACCACAATCACGGTTCAATGAAAGAAGCAAAAATCAAATCAAATCAAACAAAGAGATCCCATCATCCCCTGCCGCATCCTCCCTCCTCCCCCTTCCCACCCAACCAGCAGCTCTGGAGTCCATAAAGGAGATGGGAGCAGAGCAGCTCTGCCCATACACTGCTAAGCACAAAGTCAAGCATATGAAATATGCTACGCACTCTGCGTTTGCTTTGTTGTTTTCACTCACCCGCTGAAAAGGGCAACGGCAAGCTCAAAGAGAAACACCTAGTGATGTGCAGCACCTTCTGCAATCTGCTCTAGCCAACAGCCCCTTCGTTCCCATGGACTACACAGCAACACAAGTCCTGCGGGGCTTGCCCGGAGTGTCCGTGGGCTCGCTGAGCTGCCCTCGCCCCAACGCCACTGCGGGCACCAGCAGAGCCAAGCCAACTTTACACCGCAATAAATTTTTTATTTAAATGAGCTTGTCAACACCAATTACCCCAACCACAAGTGCCAAATACCAAGAAGCACTGTCAAGAACTCAGGGAGGCTACTGCAGTCCCTGTTCCACTCCAGAAACACCAAGTTTGGGATGCAGTCTGAGGTCCCTGGGCATGGCAGGGCCAGGACCCTCCATCAGCACATCGCAACAAAGGAGCCTCCCCTGCTCTCTCTTGCAGCTCCTTTTCAGTTTCCTACATATGCTTTGTCTGCCAAAAGTAACAATTCACACAAACCCATTCATGACCAAAAATCATGAAAAAAAATACTATTTTGTGCTGTGGAAAGCCCCAGCAATATAACACATATTAAAAAAAACCCAAAAAACCCCAAAAAACAATAATTTTTTTCCTCAGAAACATGTTATAAGGTATGATAGCTGGCAGGATTATTCTGGAAGCCTGCATGAGTTCCAGCAATATTAGCATGACACAGTTTCAACTCAGTACGTTTCACTGCTACAAGCAGGAAACAAAAATTCCAGAAAAAACTCTCAGCACATGATCAAATCACCACACCGAGTACCTTTTTTTTCTGTAATATTTTATTTTATTTATATAGAAATACTTAAAAAAACATGAAGTAGCACCATTACTTAAGTTTTACTTTTATTATGTAGAACTTTAAATGTCAGAAAAATAAAACTCTTGATACAATTTCAAATCTTGTCTCAGCAAATATAATATTAGTATTTGACCATGAGGTTAAAGGCCCTTTATCATAAAATAAAATATACTTTGTTTTTAAACTTTGCTCAGTAAAGTACATTTAAGCTCAAGTAACGTCACCTACATATACATAAACAAGTGGTAAACAAATGTATTAAAATAGAAATACTAAAACTATAGTGGTGCAACAGAATTTTTGTAATTTCCACTGAATTCTATTTATACAAATGTTAGAAAGCTTCAACAGTTCCTTTTGACATATGTTTATACATTTCCATTTTTGTAATAATATAGAATAAAATATGCTTTATATCACTGAATAGAAAATATGCTGGGTGAAGCAGATTTAAAAGATTTTTTTCTGAACCTATAAAATCTCCATCCCAACAGAATACTGTTCAAAGCATTACACATTTTATGGTTTGTAATTCCGTTCACAATTGTGTGATATTAAAATAATACAGTGTTCTTTGCCATAAGGCCATACTAAAATAAAAAAGATTTAACCCAGCTACAAAAAGTTCACTGAACTTAAATTAAAATACTTGTAAACATCTTTGCAATATGAAATATAATTTTTCAAGTCAAAAAAGAATAAAATACTTCAATCTGTATTAATGCAATTTATCTTTAAAACCTTTAAACGTTTTTAATATATATAAGAGATATGTTACAGTTTTGTTGGGTTTTTTTTCTTTTTTTTTTTTAAAGTCTGATAAAGCTGCAGTATCATGGTTTTTCACAGGAACTTCTTGCCCTTTCAAGAACATTCAGAAAAGTATCCACCCATAGATTTAATTATTTTGTAATAAGCATCCTAGAACTACCAGCACGTTTTACTAACAGTCCACACACCATTGTCATCATCATAAGCATCTTCTACTTTCAATTTTTTTTCTGGTTTTTTCTTTTTTTTGTTTGTTTGTTTGTTTATAAAAAAAAAGGGAGTTTTGGAAGCTTCGTATTAAAGTACAGTGTAAAAACTAGCCTAGCACTAGAATGGAGTCGCCCGTTATTATTTATAGCATGCACCCGCTGTCACACCACCCCCCAGCCCTCCCTCGGCCGCAGCCCGCACCCCTCGGCGGGCAGCAGCCCCGGCCCCGCCGGCCCCCCCCGTTCGTGCCCGGCCCGGCCCGGGCCCCCCGCCCCCGGCGCTCAGGAGAAGATGCGGATGGCCTGGGTGACGGCGCTGTGGCACACGGGGCACTGCGGCTCCGTCTTCTCGCAGATGCGGTTGGCGCACTCCATGCAGAAGAGGTTGTGGCCGCAGGGCACCAGCGCCGCGATCACCTCGCTCTCGAAGCACACCGAGCAGTCGCGGCTGCCCTTCCGCCGCACGCCGGAGGAGGAGCAGGAGGAGCTGGACGACGAGCTGGAGGAGGAGGAGGAGGAGGAGGCGGAGGAGTCGGAGGGCAGCCCGGGCAGGTGGGCTCCCAGCCCGTTGGCGTACAGCGGGTAGGAGGCGGCCAGCAGCCGCCCGCCGGGGTCGCTGCGCACCCGCCGCGCCAGCGGGTGCTCGGTGCCGGCCGCGCTGCCGTGCAGGGGCGGGGAGAGCCGCGCCGGGGGCGGGGCGGCGCCGCGCCGGGGGCCGCTCACCAGCAGCGCCAGGTTGGCATTGGCGGGCGCGGCGCCCGGGAAGGCGGCGGCGGCGGCGGCGGGCGAGGGCGCGGGCGAGGGCGGCGCGGCGGGGCCGCGCTCGAACTGCGGCCAGAGCAGGGCGGCCCCGGGCGGCGGGGCGGGCGCCAGGTCGAAGCCGGGCGGCGAGTCGAAGGGCAGCTCGGAGCAGCAGTCCGGGGAGGAGAGGACGTCGCCGCCGCCCCCGCCGTACACGTAGCCGTTGGCGCTGTTGTTGTTGTTGTTGCCGTTGTGCGAGAAGCTCAGCGCCGGGCTCGGGGGGCTGTAGTCGGCCAGGCGGGCGCTGCCGCCCCCCCCGGTGCCGCCCCCGAAGTAGGAGTCGGTGGAGGCGCTGCCCAGCGAGCTGGAGCTGTCGTTGCGGTAGTTGCAGAAGGGCTTGCGGCCCGGGGTGGGTGTGATGCTGGGCGGCGTGGGCTTGCTCCAGAGGCTGCCCGTGCCGTTCAGCTCGAAGCCCACGTCCGTGCCGTTGGCGTGGAAGTCGTTCTCGTCCGTCAGCTCGATGATGCCGCCGGTGCGCATGGCGATGTGCGCCTCGATCTCCTCCCGGGCCCGGTCCACGTTCTCTGGCATGCCCGTCACCTCAAAGACCGGCTCCTTGTCCCGGCTCGGGGTCACGATGTACGTGTGCGTCTGCTGCTGGATGCGCTTGATGGTGGCCCCCTTGGGCCCCACGACCAAGCCCACCACGCGATAAGGCACCCGCACCTGGATGGTGGTTTGGCCGGGCAGGTTCGGGGGGCCGGGAACGGTGCCGTTCAGGGCTGTGTTCTTGTTCCGCGAGGCTCGGATCATGGAGAAGTGCTCGGCCGCAGAGATGATCTCCCTGCGGGCCATGGCCACATCTTCCTTTCTGCCCGTCACAACAAAGAGCGGCTCCTCCCCGCGAACCGGGGTCTTGATGTAGGTGTTGGTCTTTGCCCGCAGAGCTTTGATTTTACAACCTGGGAACGAGATGCGGGAGATGGAGGGCGAAGGGGAGGAGGAGGAAGGGTAGGTGGTGGGGGAGAACCGGTTACAACCCATTGTTTGGGTGCAGCTAGGGAGGGGAAAAAAAAAAAAACAAAACACACCCACCCGAAACACATTGCCCCCAACCCCAGGTGATCGCTGGCATCTCGTCCGGGAGCCTCGGTCACGGTGTAAAGTAATGTCAGCCCACAGCCCTGGCACACGCCCAAAGGCATCGCAAGTGGCCACCGACACATCTGCCATGCAAACTGCCCCAAAACTACCAACGTGCAGTTCACAGGGTCGGCAACACAGGGGGGAAAAAAAAAAAAAAGAGGAGCGAGGGAAAAAAAAAAAAAAAAAAAAAGGAGCGTGCAGGAAAACTGCACGGCCAGAAAAAAAATAAAATAAAATGCAAGCAGCCCTCACAAATCAACACACCCGCCAGTCCACATTCCTGCTCAGCACTTTCCTTTTGGAAAAATAAAATCAGTTCTTAAGGTGAGGAGCAGAGGCTGTACCGAATGAGCCATATTCCCCACTGCGGATGCTTTATTCCAATCCCATTGTTCCACTTCTCCACTCCATTTCTCTTCCTTAAAAATAATCCACGATTTCTAACTCTGGGGTGGTGGGGGGGGGGGGGAAGGACCGAGGCTCCCATTTTCCTCCCGTTTCCTCTTGCAAATCTTAACTTTTGCAGCCGGAGGAAAGGACAGATTTTTATTATTTTCGTGATTTTTTTTCCCCAACCCGGCAGCTGAAAGTGCATCTCGAAACTGATGCATAACGCTCCTGGGAAACATCACGTCTGCTGCTGCACTTTCTTTGTCTGGGGGAAGCCGGCACTGGCCACCACCGCACGGCTGCAGCGTTCCTGGGAATGGCCAGTGTCGCATCTGAGCCGCCCGCCCGGCAGCGCGGAGGGGAGACCCGCGCCCCCACACCCCCTCGCATGCAGGCACCCACCTTGTCTCCCCACTATCTCAGCGACATGTTCCGAGCTGGGCACCGGGACGCATTCAGTCATGTTCACGCTCTTTTTCCGAGGCTCGTTGTCGTAAATGGAGCCCGTCTCGTCGTTGTCCAGCCCCAGCAGGGAGAGCTGATCCAGGGCGATCTGAAGGGCTCTTTGGTCATCCAGGGTCTCTCCCCCGCCACCACCACCACCACCGCCGCCGCCGCCGCCGCCGCTCCCGTTCCTCTCCATGTCTGCAAAAAGCGAGCTGGGCATAGTCCCTGTGTGTGGTGCACCCTCCGCCTGCGCTCGGCTCAGTAGTAAGAGATCAGACACAAAGGAGAACCCAAGGCAGATGGCCAGCAGAAGAGAAGGGAAGGGAGGGTGGGCGACTGCTGGAGACCGGGGAATTGTTGCCTTTTGCTTGTATATTTTGTATCTTTTTTGCTTTTTTTTTTTTTCCTCCTCTCAGTGCAATCCGGTTTATAAGATGTTCTCAGGACCCCCCCCACGACTCCCCCCACGAGCTTTTTTTCGGTTGGCTTTTTTTCTTTTTCCTTTTTTTTTTTTTTTTTGTCGGCTGGGGGTGGGGTGGGGGGGGGTGGGAAGAGGATAAGCGAGAGGAGCTCCGATGGCTTCCCCCCCTCGAGTTCCTCGCCGGCCACAATGCCAAGCGGCGGCAGCGTTTCTTTAAGGAGCCCCTCCCAGGCTCCACTCCACTCACTCAGCGTTTTTTTTTTCCTCCTCTCCCCTCCTCTGTCTGAGGCTCTGCTGCAGCCAGACGGCTCTGGAGAGGCGGGCGGGCGCGGGGCGGGGAGCGGGGGCCGCGCCGGGCGCCGCAGCGTAAGCGCCGCTCGCTGTCACCGCGCGCCGCCGCCGCGCGCCGCGATTGGCCGGGGCGGCGCGGAGGGGCCGGCGCTGCCCCCCCGGCCCGGCCCGGCCCCGCTCTTTGTTGTCGGCTGCCGAACAATGCCGGGCCCCGGCCCGCCGGCCGCTGTTTCCCTCCCCCCCCACCACCCCCCCACCCACCACCCCGCGCCCCCGAGCGCCCGCCGCCAGCCCCACCTGAGCGCCGGCGGAGGGGGCTGCGCTTGGGGTGGGTTTTTGCGGCGGGGGGCGGGGTGGTTTGCGGTGGGGTGGTGGTGGTGGTGGTGGGGGGGGTGCCCTTTGTGCGCCGCCGGGCTCGGGAGCAGCAGCGCTGCCGCCGCTCGCCGGCAGCGCCGCAGAGCCCCCGGCACCGCCCCCGCACCGGCCCCGGCCCCGCGCCGGCAGCGCCGCCGCCCCTTCACCGGCCCCGCGGGCGGCGGCCGCGGGCGCGCGGAACCCCCCGCCGGCTGCCGCGCGGCCCCGCCCGGCGCGCGCCCCGCGCCTGCGCGCCCCTCCCTCCCCGCTCCCTCCCTCCCTCCCTCCCTCCCTCAGTGCGCCCGCGCCGAGCCGCGGCCGGGCCGCGCGGGGGCCGGACGGGGCAGACCGGGCCGGACGGGGCAGACCGGGCCGGACGGGGCAGACCGGGCCGGACGGGGCAGACCGGGCCGGGCGGCGGGGCCGTGCTGCGGGGCCGTGCTGCGGCCCGCCCTCAGGGCGCTGCAGCCCCGGCGGGCGCGGGTCCGAGCGGGTGGGAGCCGCGGCCCCGCCCTGCCCGGCTCGGCGCGCCCCGGGCGCGGGGTGACGGCCGTGACCCGAGCTCGGTGACACCTCGGTCCCAGCGGGACTGGCCCCGCAGCGGGCGCGTTTCTGCTCATAAAGAGCCCCAAGGGTGCGAACGCCTCCCGCGCAGCTGCTCCAGCGTAGCGGCACCAGCACCTTACCCCCGTCTTGCTAAAGCACTAGAAAATAAATCACCTCTGCCTCTTCCTTGGACCTCGTGTGACCAAATGACTTTCTTTCACCTCTGCCAGCCCAGGACCCTTCAACCAGCAAAAGTAGTTTTTTTTGTCAAGTACCCTATCGCAAAGACCTCCCCTCCTGGCAGAATTAGACGTGAAAGTGCCCTCACCGTTGTCATAAAAACACCATCATCACATTTTAGTTCTCCAGCTCTTCTCCGTGTGTCTATAGGCACCCATACTCTGTCCTTGCCAGCTGTCAGGTACAAAACGGTGACTTTTTCAGAGTAATCATATAATAAGCAATTGTTTTGCAGTATCAGGTGTGACAGGGACAGACGTTTACAAGTGCACCCAGATCTGTTTAGCCAGCTGCCTGTACAAACAAGTGTAACAAGTCACAGGTAATTGTTTACACGCAGTGTTTATTGCAAATTACTGTCACTTCCTCAGGATGTTTGAATGTTGTATAACAAAGCTCCAGTGGATTGTTTTCTAGCAAGGGTACACACTGGCGATGTGCTTTTCTAAGCCCTGAGCTTGTCCCATCAACTAAGGAAACTGAAGTTTCATATTTAAAAGATTACTTATTTTACAAATTTATTTCCATAGGCAGCAGTGGTGATTTCCATTGGGTAAACAAGAGATTACTTGTAAGTGCCCAAGGATCCGTAAGGCTTATAACAACAAAATAATGCTCTTTGTTATTGAATAAAATAATAATTTAAAAAAAGGTCTGCTTCTTTGCAATCTTTTTAATTCAAGGAGTCTAAAATCTGTGAGACAGAACATCACTGTACCCATTTACCAGACAGGGGCAGGACAGGACAGAGATGAGATGAGGGAAAGACACGGTGTAGAGCATTAGTGGCATTGGAGTCCAACAGTGAGAGTCATAAATACTGAAATGCAAAGATACGAGACGAGCGGTTGGGTTGTGCTTGGATTTTACCTGTTCTTTGTTTTGTTTCTTCACCTGACTTACCCATTTTTTTCTCCCTTCCCCTTCCTACCCCATCTGCTTAAACTTATCACTGTACTCTACTGAAAAAGGAGAAAAAGGGAAAAAAGTTATCTTCAGATTTATGTTCCTCTATAGAAAAAATAATCCCAAAGCAAGATTCCAGGCAGAGCTGGCTTCATTTCTTAATGTTAAGCTGGGAGCTCTAATTAAAAATGTTTAAAATGCATTTCAGAATGAGCACGATACTTCTGGGGAGCAGGGGGAGAAGAAGATGCATTTCTGGGAGACTGAGCATGCACCGGTGTTCCAAGAGCCCCATGAATCCTGTGGAATGCTCCAACATCTCAAGGACTATTACTTTTTTTAGTATTTTAGAAGGCATTTAAGAGCAAACTACACGGAATAATAACAATTAAAAAGTTATACTGATGTACCTTAAAACCCCCATGCACCAGCAGCGCAGCCCCCGGGGAGCACAGCAGCTATGCAGTGGTACGTTCATACAGCAGCAAGCAACGTGCACCAGATTCACACAAATCTACTCCCTCCACAAAAGTATTGCTTCAGAATAACTTAATCAGGTCTAAATTAAAGTGTTATCTATCTACAGAACGCCTTTCGTTCCATAAAACCTTGAAACATGCACAGAATTAAACTCCATCTCTGGGGGAGAGACCAACCATCTACCTAGCAATTTACAGCAACTTAACAAAAGCAGGAAGGGAGGATATATTACAGGCAAATACAGGACTCATTGCAGGAGGAGTGTAATTCTCAGTCCTTTTAGTTTCTCTCTGTTATCATTTCCCATTTGTGACAGAAGTAATAAAACTTCCTTCCTCCAACCTTTATTTAATTAAAGTGTAAGGTCTTTGGGGCAGTGAGCTTGCTGTGTGTATATATACAGCACCTAGCATGAAGAGGTCATGAATTCATCTCAGGCCTTTAAATACTCCTCTAAATACAAAGCATTAACAATAATAAGAATAGGATATAATTTTCATTTAGAATAGATGAGTCTTCTGTTTTCGGTTATCACAAAGAATAAATTACGTGCATCTCAGGGAATAATTAAATTAAAGATTAAGGGAAAGTATTTCATACCAGAGACTTGTAACTGCTCTATTCTAGTTTTTTACTCCTAAGGACACTGCTGCCCACTGTTACAGCATTTACTCAAAATTCTTATTTGCCATAATATTACAAAATGACATCCCAAATTCCACAGGCCAGATCATCAGTAAGTGTAGGGGTATAGTTTATTCTGAGGCAGTGCATGTGATTACTGTGATAACATACCCAAATTAACCTTTTGCATGTGCAATAAACTGCAATTAGCAATCTGCAGACAAATGACAAGTTCCTTCGTTTCCTGTAATATGCAGCAATACACAAGCCAGATTTCCTATTGAATCCCATATTAACCTACATTCGGTGGCAGTGAAATCTCAGAGCACTGTGTCAGAATTTATCATCTTTCAATGTTAGCTCCACCTCTTGACAGTTCTAGACAGGGTGTTTATAAACAACTCATCCATAATCTGACCAATTTCAGCTGAAAATGTTTATCATTTTTTCACCAGTTGTTCCAGCCACTTCAGATGCTTTTATTAAGGGATGGGCAGAGCTCTCAAAACAGTATGGTTGTGTTAATAAACGACAAGAAATAAAATGGAGATTGAGTAGTGAGTGGCTTTGTGATGCCTCTCTGAGCTGGTAGGAGGCTCAGGGGTAGGGAAGCTGCAGAAGTGCCTCTTTCCCTTGTGATAGGGAATGTCACATCAGAAAATACAAAACGGGAGGATGATGTTTCCACATGCACTTTCATCCCCATAATTCCACACCTCTCCCTGTTGCAGAATTCATTTGCAAAATATTTTTTTAAAAACAAAGATCTTCTGGGACAACTTGTGAAAAGCAATGTTGCTGCAAACCAGAAAAAGTCTCGCACCTTTAACAGTCACCATCAGTCTCTGAAAATGTTGATACAGTACCACAAACCTGAGCCAGTTCCTAGCAGCTTTACTAAAGCACTTGTTTCCAGTACAACAAAACAAAAAAGATTTTTGTAATAGGCATCACATAACTGCGCTTCCTTCATATGCCTTTGCTGGTAGTGTGACATGAGCGACGAGTGTGTGCATGCGTGGAGGGGATGAACTGCCTTAACGCAGTGTTGTTGAACATGAGTGATGGAAGGCAATTCAAAAAGCATAAAGATGCCTTTGTAATAAATCAGAACTAACCAGCCAGATCACCTGCCCACTTTAGAACTCTCCACCAGGGTTGTGAGTGGCCTCCTTCAGTTATTGTTCCGCCCTGGCTCTCGCTCGTGAGCCAGGGTTATCGCACAGTGTATCTGAATTAAGTGGCGTTTAACAACTGTGCCAAGCAGAGTTCGAAATGAAAATCCCTTCTGCCTCTCTTTGCTATCACACGACGTGTTTGGAGTTCATCCTTCCCGTCTGCTCCCGCGAGCAGCTCTCCCCCTCTCCCTCTCCCTCTCCCTCTCCCTCTCCCTCCCAGTGGAGCGCTCCCCGCTCCGCGGCTGCGGGATTGGAGCTCTTTGTTACCATGGCCCGTGGGCCAGCTCTGCGTCTGCGATGCAGCACTGGCGTCTCCAGGCTGCGAGGCACCTACCGCACTTGTGGGCACTGTCTGCTCAACTGGGGCTGGATCAAAAAGGAGGAAAAAAAAAAAAAAAAAGATTTATATCTGTATGTTTAGACTGAGCTAGATAACTCATAGATCTCTGAGGTAGCTCATAACCCTGAGTCCTTTTTAATCAGTTTTAATCTCTGAAATAGTAAATTATAATTAAAATTTAATATAATTTTAATCTCTCAAATAGTTAATTATAATTATGGTCATAAAACTTGTACAACCTTTGCTTCCTCTCTCCTCCATCCCTCACCTCTTACTCAGAGCTGCTACATGAAGAAAAAGAAAATAATTGTCCCTTTAATGGTAATTGTTTATAAACTCCTTTTCACAGAGACATTGTTTATATACAATGCCTAGGCAAAAACCAGGCACAAACACAATACTCCTAATAAACGAGTGAATAATACATCCCTGACCATAATTCCAGTGCTCTCCAACAAAGGAATATCTAATTCCTGTCACAGAATTGCCTTGTAGGTTGAAGTTCAGCATATAAATACACATGGGAAAAGATTAGATTTTAATTGATAAGTATTAATCATCATTCATTAATTATCATTCACTGCTGTCTCTGCAGGAAGCCCCGTGTTAAAACATCTAGTTAATATACGGTATAATGGATAACCTTGAGGCAGAAGCTCTTGCATCTGTCTCTATCCAAGAAAAAATGTCAACATCAGCCTTTGTTGTAGCAAAATACCCTGACATCTGAATGGAGTTGCTGCTGCTGGAAAATTGACTGTCCCCAGTGCAATCCTTCCTAACCTGGGTCCAGTGCTTAACCTAGAGATGAGGCCAAATTAAAAACCTTTATCTGTGCACACCTGTACTTAGGAATATTTGAAATCTGGTCTGGGTCAGAATGCTGTGTTTGTGGTGCGTCTCCTCCTCTCTGAACAAACACTTTTCTCATGTGATGCTCTCACTGCAACCACAAAGCATTAGCACTCACAAGAGCATCATTGAAGATACTCAGGCTGTTCATTGAGAACAAAGCCATTAATGATTAATACCATGGCAGGAGAAAATGTAGCAGTATTTCTTGGCAGCTGAAATGTGGCAATGTCTGTCCTACGTGCAAAAGACTCACAAATACCTTTAGCTCTTCTTACATAAAATGGTACTTATTAACTCTGTGGGAAGGGGAATCACACAAATCCCCCAAACTAAAGAGAAGGAGATTTTCACATGTAAAACTGGATATATACAATACATCTCTCTCTGACTGACCCAACAGATGCAGAGATGCATTTACGTATCACAGGCATTACTGTCCCAGCAGATGCTATAAAGTTGTCGCTGACACAGACGCTTACTGTCCCCACAGATCTGTATTTTGGGAGGGAATTTTCGTACCACAGACACCACTGTCCCTACAGAATCACATCTGCTGGCCGAGTTATTGTTTGACATACTCTTTTGCCTCCAGCAGATGTGAGAGACTGCCAGGCCAGCAGGCATTTCTGTCACAGCAAATCTCCATCTACAGGGAATTAAACTGCAGCTTAAACTACTGTGCTCCCTGAGCCCTTAGTGTGGACAGCACTGACAGGGAGGAAGCAACAGAAACCAATGAAAATACAATGTGGGGCACCTAGAACATCACCATTAACTCTGCCTAAATACGGCTGTGTTTGGGGATGTGTCAGGAGGAGAAAAAGAATTACCTGCACCCTCCTTCCACCCCGCCTTTAACAAGTATTCCTTCAGAGAAGCATTCAAGGGAAAAAGTGTCTGAACCCACTTTCATATAAGACATCCAAAAAAGCAGAAGTCACTCATGACTAAAAATTTGACAGCCTTAATGCCCTGTACCAGGGGCCAAGTGCTAGGTCATTTCCAGCTTGCTTTTGAACAGAAAATTTTCTGAGTTTCTAATTTATTAACACCAGAAGGTTTAATCCCCAGTTCTAGAGGTGCAGGAATAAATGGAAGGGCTTTGCTTTTTATCCCTTTAATTTGGACCTTCATCTTTTGAGACTCTGCATGACCTCCTCTCAGACTCAGGGTCCAATGGCAGCAGCAGCCACAGGATGCTTTGCTCCTGTGCAGCTATGCTGCCAAACAGAAACACTCCAGACAGGAGGAAGAAAATCCTGGGCCTGTGCTAAGACATGACTATGGCTAGACTCTCCCTCTGGAGTGAACTCAGCCTAAGGCCCATACCAACACATGTACCTACATATAAATAATATGTAAGGTATGTGAGCCTGCGCTGGGAGCTGTCTTGGGCCTTTTTTTGCCTGAGTAGATGTATTCTTTATGATTTGGTACCAGAGAGAAAAACCCTCCCCTAGTAATCTGCAGTCATGTAAACCTTACTTGAAGACACACCATCTGACTTTGGAATTCCCCTGTGGGGAGTCAGGGCATTTATCTTTATCTGAAGCGTCAAGAGCTGTCCATTGGCAAAGGCAGGACACACAAATTCCCAGGGTAATAATCTGATACAGCACAGCAAAACCTATATCCTTGGAGCAGATTGTGGGAAAGCATCAAGATTTTGGTTGCTCTGCCAAAGCAAACAAGATGTTTCAAGCCCCATCATCTGCTCTGCAGTTCACACCCTTCCAGTGCTATCTTTTTCAGATGCCATGCCACTCTGGTTAGTGGCAATGCTGTTGTCATGTGTGACTCATTCCATTTTACTGGAAATTAGAAAACCACATGCTGCACTGAAGAACTGCTTATTTATGTAGTCATATCATCCCAGAGAGAACTCCTCCTGCCATTATTTGTATACAGATTATTTCAGAATTTTGGAAACACAGCTCTTTTGCAGGGTTCTTCCAGAGGACAGATTAATCAATAGCACGTTGCTCTTTCCAGGGCCTGTTGTGCCCTTCATGCTTTCCAGTGCCCCTCTGGAAATGCAAATGGTATTTTAGAAGAGAGTACCTTCATCATTACAGGGTGTGTGGGCAGCAAAACAGAACACAGAGAGCAGTGGAATTGGAGGTGCGTTAGCAGAAGAGTCTGTCACATATTTATTTCAGCTTTAGGCAGGTGAATTTCACCCACAAGGAACAACACAATGTACTTGGCCTCGTTTGTTTTCTTTTTTAATGGTTTGCCTTTATAAAGCCTCCTCAAATATTTCCTGAACACATCACAATGCTACATTTACTGTAGTGATTAATGCTCAGTATGAGTGAGATGAACTGGCATATTCAGGACAACAAAAAAAAAAAAACGCAGGGATGTCAACAGTGCATTCTTTCTGCGGATTAAGAATTACCGGATAAAAACATTAATGCTTTTAACCAACATTTTACGGTGACAACAAATCAAACTGCATCATTTTGAGTTCTGAAGCACAGGTCTGGACTTAAACGTGATTCAAAGAACAATTTCCTCTATTATGAGCTTTTCTAGTCTATATAAAATTGGTGTTCCTAAAGCAGCAGCACTAGGATCAAAAGTTAGATTTGATTGTGCGTTGACAGGCAAAGGTTCTAGAAATTCCTAACCTAAGACATTGCATTGCCTTCTACAGGTACAGATAAACCCAGTCTTATCTTTAGATGAAGAAACTGTTAACAAGTTTCAGGCACCAGACATTTATGAAGAAAGAAAATAGAAATGTGAGCCATTCTTTTTTAAAGGTTAGCATAGCTTAAACATTCCTGAAAATATTTATTATCATAACAGACTAGACCTGCTGGAATGTTCTCACTTAGGATTTGGTCTTTGACATTCTCAGAAATTCTGTTCACTTCATCAAATGGTTGCCATGAAAAGCAGAATTGAGCAACAAAAAGGAAAAGACACAAAGTAGTTAAAGGCCATTTGGAAAAAGACATTTGCTTTTAATGTTACTGACTACCCCTCAGGACCCAAGTTAGAGATCTGTTATGTTTTAAAGCATTGCTTTCAAGCTTGCTGGAAGTGTCAGACAATTTGAATAGATCTCCATTTTAATTTCCAATCTAGCAGTATGGAACAGCTGCCATAACTTTGTGCAACGTGGCAAATTCGACATCCTCATCCCTCAAACGACAATCATCGAGAAGGGACTCTGAAAAAAGCATAATATGCTTCCATTTTTACTGCCTTTTAGTAACTCCCAGTCAAACTTGTACTTTAGATAAAGAACCCAAACCCTCAATTTTACTTTTAACTTGCACTGTCTACAACAGGGGGCAAGGGTCTTGGGTGAAAGTTGGTGGGATTTCTAGAACTATTTTTTCTTCTTCCAGCCAGTGAGCTGGAGGTTTCTCCACATCTTTCTGACTTGCACATCACCATCAGTGTTACAGGCTCCCAGTCAGGATTTTCCCCACAGCTGCAGTGGGAAGCTGTAATGGAACAAGTCGCAGCTCAGCCTCACCAAATCTGCCTTGTCAAAGGCCCCCAGCTTCTACAGCTCTGGCAGCTGGAGTGAGAGTGTGAACTGAAGTGTGTCATCCTCATGCTTTTCCTGCTTCCTAGCAGAAAGAAAACATTGAAAGGAAGATGGAAATAACAATTCTTAAGGTCTTTGTTTTTGGGGTTTTTTCAGACCATGTTATCTCAAGAGGGAAAATTGAATCCAGAGGAAAAGCACTTTGAGAGTCAGATGAAAATCCTCAGCGCTGTGCCCCACTCTGGGACTGTCTAGACCAGGACAAAGGCAGTTCAGCCACAGTCAAGGGAATTTGTGTGCTTGGGATAGGGCACATCTCTAAGCACGAGCCCATGTTGCATGCAGTTTGAGAAGGAGTATCTCTTTAGAGTACTGAAGCATGGAGGTGTTGGTCTCACCCCAGGAGCAATGTCCCATCTTGCTCTCATTTTGTATTCATTCATAGATTATATACTGTGTGCACTTAGGTAAAGCTGCCTCCCACTCCTCTCCTTAATTCCAAATAGAAAACTCAAAGGAGTTTTGGGACCTATCACCACACACGGTGCTGCCACCAGTGCACCCAATAAGAAGAAACAGAAACATCCAGCAGAGACCCTGTTGCTCCGGGATGGACTATTTGTTTCCATAAAAACAAAACACAATTTAAAAGCCTCTGGCAAGTCTGATTTCAATTGCTAAACTAACATCTCTGTTCTCGTTTCTGCAGCGCTTCTCTACTACCGAGTTTGTGGTTTCTTGCCTTCCCCATGGTACAACCAGCTTCCGACCCTGAGATTTTCTCCCTTCAGTCTGCATTGCTCATGAAACTCAATCTCCAAGCATGAAACCAACTCTCACTAATCTGTTTTCTGTTATCAGTATACTCACAGGTATATTTATAAATTAGGGAGGACACACGTGTGGGTAGTATGCATGCCTCTCACTTGAGTTTGCCTCTAGCAGTTGCCATTTAAACCACAGAAAGCAGAACAGAAATATTAAGCTCAGCATTTTCCAGATGGGCTCCAGCTTTGGATGGCTTACTTGATATCACTCACTTCCAGTCAATAAAAGTTATTTCTTCACAAAATCAGCTTTTATCCCACCTTTTACACAGTCAACTTAAGAACAAGGTTAAGAACAGATAACACAGAACGGCAAACAGGGCAGGTTAACTACATTTCACCTCTGTCCTAGAGTGGTTGGACATGGCTGCCTGGGGCTGGAAGCAGGCTGCAAGCTTGTGTGATCACGTCCAACACCTATTTCTATCACTTTGCATTTTCTTTCATGAATGGAGATGCTAAGTATTACTTTGAGACAAAAAAAAATGATGTAAAAAGTAAATATAGAAAGAGCTGCAATAAAGTGGAACCAGGACTCATTCAGAGATGGAAGCTTTCTGATTTGGAGGTTTGGCCATCAGTATGCCCAAGCCTTCCTCCTCATGCAGGGGGACCACAGCTCCCTAAGCTCAGTGGGGATCTGTTTGACCTGACTCAGACACAAATTTTGTCTGCACAGCTCCTCTGGGATCATCAATTCTGCTCCTGGGAAGGGCCAATTACTAATCCATTCCTTACGTTCACTGCAGCTCGTGGACACTGGTGGCACAAACACATTAACTTCACCTGGCAATAAGCAGTTCTCCCTCAGCCTGAGTGCATGCCAAGAACAGCCTAATCTGCTCAAGAAATTATAAGCCATGCAGCTATTTGCACTGAAACCCCTGCAGAAACAGCCCTCCCCCACTTCCTTCTCTGCTAGCCTGCTCTAACAGCAGGCAGACATAAGTGAAAGGAAAAACAATGAGAAAGGAAACTTGGGAGGGACAGGTTAGAAGCAGAAGGAAGAAGCAAAAGGTCTGACTCTGCAGACCGTATTCATGATGAAAAGCATTTGCACAAATAACCTAATTGCATTCCGTGGGACTGCCGGGCTGAGTAAAAGTGCTGCAAGTGCAAGCAACAATTGCAGAGGCAGGAAACAAGTAGGAAAAGAAAGAAAAAGGAAGCCCCACATGAATCAGACACCTGCACAGAGGAGAGCAGTCTCACACACCCCAGGAAAAACAAATCAACCAAAACACTCACTGCCTCTGAGTTACTGCAGATATATTTATAGCACCTTTCCCGACCTCTGCCTTGCTTCCTGGCAGGCAACACCACAGAAAGAATCTTTACCACTGGCACCCCCTTCTTCCACCAAACAAGGAAGCAGTCCCTTCCCAGAGCTCTGCAAAGGCAGCAAGAGAGACCAGAGAGGCTGCAGGAGTGGACTGGTCTTCACTGGGGGAAGGACGAGTGTCAGGCCAGGCACACACTCACAGGAGAAGCAGCAACCACCCTCACAGGAGGGAGCGTGGGCATCTCTTCCTGTGTGATGAACTGGGGGAACAGCATTGATTTTGTATTGATTACTCTCAGCAAGGAATCTCCCAGTACACAGGAGCCAAGGAAGTGATGGGTTCCAACACAAGTCCTCGTCTTTTCCAGGTGGTCACTCCTTTCCTTACAAAGCACGATGAGGCACTGAAGAGAATCTGATGTCCAGAAACTGAATTGCTCCTTTTCCAGTGTGCTCTTCAGGAATTCTCAAGATACTTTCTATGACAGAGCAGTTCTAAGTTTATAAATCCTTAAAATAATGCATTTATTTATCAAAAGCTTTTCTCCTAAAATGAAACACTAGAGAGCAATCCAATCATTCCAATGAAGACATGCATTTGAATTCTCCGGGCTCACACTAATTGGCACTTTTCAAAATGTTTCCAGTTAGGTTTGTCCATGAGCATGAAAAGGAAAATCAAAATATGTCTCTCTGAGATGGGCTGATGTTTGTGAAACAAAACTATCAAATCAGGGAAACAGGGACTAAATTCAAAGCAATGATGGCTTGAGATCATACATTAAAGATGACAGGATCTTTCTAAATCACCTCAAACACGAAACACTTGCAGTACCAAGTCACAAACTTATCTGAAAAACACACACTACCACCTACTGGCAATTATTCATATATGTTATTTACATACTGATAAGTGGCAACAATATGTGCACATGTGATTTGCATGAGCTTTGCTAGAACAAAGATCATTCTTCATCTTTACAATGACTAGACTTGAAGAAAAATATATTCCTGTGGATGGAGTTCCCACAACGTGTGACTAGAGATTGTTTTCTTTTCAAAACCAACTTAAAACAGAATAGCTGTTTAGTTAAACACTTCCCATTTAAGGTTGCTGGTTTTGTCAGTAATGTAATATGGGGGGGTTTTGGCTCATCCATAAGCTGGTGACATGGTCCCACTAGGCTTACAGACCTTCCCATTTCACACCTGCTGCCCTGGAAATGGGGCATAAATTATTACAGTGCTGGTATGGGACCAGGGAGGAAAACTGGGGCAAGTGCTGCTCCTGGATACAACCACTCTTCTGCCGCAGTCACACAGAAGCCTGGGAAAAGGAGGATTGAGGAGCTGGATTGAGGAGCTAACACGAAGGAAAGATGACACTCCGAAACATCTTTTCCTCAGGTGACTCCTTGCCTTTTGCTGCAGTTCTCACCCTCTTGCCCTAAGGTTCACAGTACTGCCACAGAAACATCCTGGAGGTAAAAGTGCTGTGATATATGTGCCAGAAAGAAGAGCTAGTTAAAGGCCCTCATGTGAACACCACACACATCACCCTGGCTGAGCTGGGGTGACACGATTTTCACCTCCATGCTCTCAGTGGAGACCTCTGCAGATTGCTGAGGTGGTGCTGCTGTGGATGGTGCCTCATTTTGGACATCATTAAGAATATAAAGCTGATGCTGTGACTGTGTCAATGTGCAGCCTGACTGAGCCCTCACCTCACCAAAAAGAAAACATGCCAGGAAAGCCAGGCCTGACACCACTGAGTCACGCCCCAACCTGCTGTGCCCTTGATCTCAGTCCTGCTGCTGTCATTTCTCGCATGAGATCAGCTTCCAGAGAGGATTTTGGAACGTGGGTGGCAATGTCAGAAAGATTGGCTGGTCCTGATGTAAAGGTTCCCTGAAGGCCAAAGACAGAGACTGAGAAGAATTGCGCCTGCAGTTCTAAGGGCACCTGCCCACACAACACCGAGTTAAACCACAGACAATGCCTACTCAAAAGTCAAACCAGCAACAGGAGAAGCTCATTGCCGGCCATTGCAGCCTTGTAGGAAAACCACCTTTTCAGTGTCTTATAAATAAACCATTCTATCCAAGAATGGCATTGTATGTATATAAATAAATCAACATTTTGAAATTAATAAACTTTTATACATTCATAATTAATACAATTTATAGTTTAATTTAACCTGAGTTGATTTTCAAAATATGTTTTTCTGTTAGTTGAATCTTAATTATACGCCAGATTTCCTGCTGGCAAGTATCAGACTAGCTCAAGACAGGCCTTCAGATATGCTGTGCTAATGCCTGACACTCAGAACAGACACTTTTCGTTCTCTTCAATATGTGCATTGCAAGTAGTATTTTAATTGGGCTCCCAATTCAGAAGGCTGGAATGAGCTCGTGAGTCATTTTTACAAGTTGACTCACATGCTACAAAACTGAAGAATTTGGTGCAGGGAAAAAGAAAAAGCAGAGGGTGGGCTTGTGGATTTCTGCTCATCCCTGTCGTGGGGAAAAGGGTGAGTTTGTCCCCAGCAGCCAGCTGCAGCAGCACAGGGGTTCAGCAAGTGCATTGCTCAGATGAGGCTTTTTCATCCGTAACTGCTGAAGAAAGGATGCTCTTGGAAGGCTTTTGTTTCACGAAAGCTGTGATCAAGGGATTATATAAAGTATTATAATTTTGAGATCCTTCTCCTTTTGGAAAAGGGACCAGTCCCAGCAACACAGGATGCCTGGTTTCAGGGTGTTTCTGTGATTGCATTTCAGCAGTTCCATTGCAAGACTGGGCAACACAGAGACAACACAGAGAGGCCTCCTGCTCCCCCTTAGATGCCAACCCTGCAGATTCAGACTGGAGACAGAGTTGGATTGAGTTCTTTTCTCCCTGCACATCACCAAGGAAATGTCCCACAGCTCCCACTACACACATGTGAAAACCCTGATGTCTTCCCACTGCATGGCCTGCATTGCTTGTGCTACATCAGAGCCTCAAACCATTTTGCATAGGTGCAAGGGATGGGAACTCAGACAGAACAAAGCAAGTGGAATCAAATTTATCCTTCTTTTTGCTGTGTTACCTCAAAAAGTGGTAAACCCCATATTTATTTGCTGAAGCAAGGAACTGTGAACTGCAACACACAGAAACTGCAGGAAAATCCTTTTCCTTATACCAAGGAAAGGGCTTTTTTGACCTGTCACTTTGCCTGTCATAACCATATTTTAACATTTTTCTTTCCATATCCTTAGAGGAATCTATACAACACACAAATGAAAGGCAAATTCAGAGAAGGCAGAAAATGCCAGGGTGTTTTTCATTGTCCTGAGGACAAATGCCAGAGCCCTTCTGGGACATTCAGAACATCTAGTCACTGTATCTTATTCAAGGGAAAAGCCATCTGTCAACAAACTAATCACTGGACAGATTCAGAGACAAGTGAAAATAAAAAGCCAATACAAACATGCAGATGAGGTTCCAGTCAGCAACTAGCCACAGAAAACAAACAAATCCCATCCACAAAGCCTGGCATTTGAGTCCAGCCATTTTTCACTGAAGTCAAAACTGGGAAGGGAATCATGCAAAATGATCTTCAAACAGGAACTTTCAAATCAATCAACCAGACTATGGAAAGATGGGCATGAACCAAACCTGGATCCCCACCCTACCTACATAAGCCAGTAACAGCAGCAGAACAGAGTATGGACACAATGACTGAGCTCCTACCCCGTAATTAACAGTATTAAAAGCCCTACTACTTAATATTTAAACATTCAATAATACTGAACAATTGGAGTCTAAGCTTGTAGCTGAATGCAGCCTTCATTTTTGATCAGAAACACACTCCCCCAAGGGGAGGACTCCAAGTGACTAATGTTCCTAGTGGCCAGGATTCTATCACCAGGGAAAAGTGAAGCATCTGCCCCATGTGTGGGCCCAACTCTCATATTTTTTTCATGAGTGTCTTCTATGACAAGGGACCTGAGGACATGTGGACTGAGATCTTAGCCAGTCTTCCTCTTGAGAAATGAAAGCCCTCTCCTGGGTCACCACAAGTATACTTTGCTCCAGCACAAAGGCATGAAGAACACTCTGCAAAGGAGTTCCCTGATGTCAAGGCCCTGTTGTTTCTTTATTTTCTAAGCCTCACTTCAGGATGTGCATGCAAATGGCAAAAGGACGCCAATTGTTTTGATTCTGCACCAAGTTTGATCTCATATTGGTGTAAAAGATTGAACACCAGAGGAAAACTGGGGTATTTCAGAACATTAGCCTGTGCCATGTTAAATAAACAACTGAGTTAGACTTCAGTTTCCACAACACGAAGCATGACAGAAGCACTAGCACTAGCTGAAATCAACCTGAAGGAGTCAGAACTTCTGAGAGCTAAAATCATAATTGCTTCCTTAAAGGCATCACTTGAATAAAATTAAATGCATTTCTCCAAAAGCTTCACTAGCATAGCAACTGATTGGCCCTTGAGGATTCCTATAGATACTTGTCATTCAGCATGAAATCAGGTCAGCAGCTAAAATTAAACACCCACCTCTCCCCTGCACCGCATGTGGAGTCATCGCTTTTAGTATTGCTCAGCCTCTGCCTCCCCAAATGGGTTCATTCTTACCACAAGCTTAAAGGCTGTCTTATCAAGGAGCACTGATGGATACAGTCATCCCTGCTCCGAGATGAAACTGTTGGGAATCAGCCTCCCAGTCCCTTTGACTCCATCTGCATTGATTAGCTCTCGGGCAGCCTGCCAAGGCACTGTGCTGCCTCTTACCCTCGCCACTGTTAATCTGCCTCAGCGAGGCCTGCAAGCCCTACATAAACTGCAATTTCTCTTCATTAGTGTGATTCTGCCTGCATGAATCTGATAACATATGGGATATTATCATAAAACAGCCTATTTCATCAATTCATTTTCTCCTTTATGAAGATTATGAATGTACTGCAAGTGCATAGGCAGGATAGAACAGAGGAGTCTACTGTACGGTTTAGCTTTGATTCAGTTTCTAAAATGCAGATAGCCTTCCTTTTAAGTTCATGTTTCCCAATAATCCTGTGCTGATATATTACAAAAACTGCTGACTCTCTCTCCCTGCTTTTCTCTAGCTCATTATGGGCTGATCCACACTCCGTGTCACTCGCCTGGATTGAGACTTTAACGATGAACAGAGCTAGCAGATGCCACACAATGGAAAAAACGGGAGCTACAGTAACTGTTTAGTCAACCCTAATCACTGCCACAGTCTGACTAAGCATGAACATGAAACATGATCACAGTTTGACTACGGATTATGTAATTCCAAACATATGCTTTATGCCCCCTCACTTCCTGCCTGCTTCAGATAACGCAAGTCTGTTGGAACGGGCAGTTTCTGCACAGCTGAATGAGCACTTTGTCTGGGAATGACACGGATGCAGGTAGATGCCTACCTGCTTCTGAGATTTATTAATTAGCACGTGTCCCCATTTAATGAAGTCTGCGTGCCCTCTGCTGGTACATGCACGCACTCCTAAGGAACACAACACTCACCAATGGAGCAGCCTCACACAGAGAGCTGCTGCTGCTCCTTGGACACCGTGTGTGTGCCTCTCCTGGTGTGCTGACACGTGCAATGTGGAATTGAATGAAATTAAGATGCCCATTGACTCTGAACAGCACAGCTGTTTTGCCCTTAAAACAGTTAGGTTGGGTTTATGCCTCCGTTTGGAGGGCATTTCCTGCTAAAAGGTACCATTACAATTGCACAGTGCATGTCTCCTTCAGAGG